>NC_140167.1:184546850-184554350 GCF_963971535.1 Notolepis coatsorum
TAGAGCTCACTTTTAAGCGCCTACAGTATATTCTCCACCTTTGACCTGCCCTTCAACCTTGGGTCAAAGTGTATGTGTGTGGACATGCATGTGTTTGTGTAGTGTGTGTGTGTGTGTGTGTGTGTGTGTGTGTGTGTGTGTGTGTGTGTGTGTGTGTGTGTGTGTGTGTGTGTGTGTGTGTGTGTGTGTGTGTGTGTGTGTGTGTGTGTGTGTGTGTGTGTGTGTGTGTGTGTGTGTGTGTGTGTGTGTGTGTGTGTGTGTGTGTGTGTTATTGTGACTAATGGTAGGTCTTTAAAGAAAGTAAAAAATTACCCTGATGGAGCACCAACCATGACTGGAGAATTTAAAGGGATAGATATGACAGCAGGAGCAGGAATATGACCCCAACATCTGGCTTTCGACACCATAAAAGGTCTCTTTTCTTTTCACAGTCATAGCCTCCAAATTTCTCAAATATTTCACTCCGGGAGATGGTTGGTCAGCGTTTCTGACACGCACATTGGTGCTTAGAGAACATTCTGTATCTCAGGTCATGAACCCTCAAAGTATGTGTGTTCAAGACAACAAGTGTCCAGATTAACCAAACGGTGAAAACAGGTAGTTTTGGTATTTATCTCACATCCTGTGTTTAACCAGAGCTCCTCTGATTCCAACCCAGTGCTTCTGAGCTCAGCTGCTCAGTGCAGAGGTGTTTTCCCTCTGCGTGTTTGACCGTGACCCTGCACCACAGTTTACCCCCTTCCAAATCCCCTCCTCAAACAGAAGCATTCATGGTGGGGTAGTTATTAACCTCTGGGGACCTGTAGCCTGCACAGAAGCAGATAACCATGCCACATGTGGTGTGATGTGGTGTGATGTGGTGTGGTGTGGTGTGATGTGGTGTGGTGTGGTGTGGTGTGGTGTGGTGTGGTGTGATGTGATGTGGTGTGGTGTGGTATGATGTGGTATGGTGTGGTGTGATGTGGTGTGATGTGGTATGATGTGGTATGGTGTGGTATGATGTGGTGTGGTGTGATGTGGTGTGGTGTGGTATGATGTGGTATGATGTGGTGTGATGTGGTGTGGTGTGATGTGATGTGGTGTGGTGTGATGTGGTGTGGTGTGGTATGATGTGGTATGGTGTGGTGTGATATGGTGTGGTATGATGTGGTGTGGTGTGATGTGGTGTGGTGTGGTGTGCTATGATGTGGTGTGGTATGGTGTGGTATGGTGTGGTGTGATGTGGTGTGATGTGGTATGATGTGGTATGATGTGGTGTGGTGTGATGTGGTGTGGTGTGGTATGATGTGGTGTGGTGTGATGTGGTATGATGTGGTATGGTGTGGTGTGATGTGGTGTGGTGTGATGTGATGTGGTATGGTGTGGTGTGATGTGGTGTGGTGTGATGTGATGTGGTGTGGTGTGATGTGGTGTGGTGTGGTATGATGTGGTGTGATGTGATGTGGTGTGGTGTGGTGTGGTGTGATGTGGTGTGATGTTGTATGGTGTGATGTGGTGTGGTGTGATGTGGTATGGTATGATGTGGTGTGATATGATGTGGTGTGGTGTGATGTGGTGTGATGTTGTATGGTGTGATGTGGTGTGGTGTGATGTGGTATGGTATGATGTGGTGTGATGTGATGTGGTGTGGTGTGGTGTGGTGTGATGTGGTGTGATGTTGTATGGTGTGATGTGGTGTGGTGTGATGTGGTATGGTATGATGTGGTGTGATATGGTGTGGTATGATGTGGTGTGATGTGGTGTGGTATGGTATGGTGTGGTGTGATGTGGTATGATGTGGTATGGTGTGGTGTGATGTGGTGTGGTGTGGTGTGATGTGGTATGATGTGGTATGGTGTGGTGTGGTGTGATGTGGTATGGTGTGGTGTGGTGTGGTGTGATGTGGTGTGGTATGGTGTGGTATGATGTGGTGTGGTGTGGTATGAGGTGGTGTGGTGTGTTATGATGTGGTGTGGTGTGGTATGAGGTGGTGTGTTATGATGTGGTGTGGTATGATGTGGTGTGGTGTGATGTGGTGTGGTGTGATGTGGTGTGGTATGATGATGATGATTTCATATAAGCTCAATAAATAAGAATAAACAATAAAAACCAGCTAAGACAGTTACAAGCTGACACATAGTGGTCTCAACTGTGTCTTAATGTGAAGAAGACAGTTTGTATGTACTTCACAAAATCAAACCTGACAAAATACACTGATGCCTGCCTACTGTTCAAGATTCTAAATGGAAAGGCCCCTCCACCTCTCAGTACTTTTGTCAAACAAAAATCATCTCGTAATAGGTCCACAAGATCTACCCAGAGAGGGGACTGTACTGTGCCGTTTAGGTCCAGCTCCTTCAGTCAATCCTGTTTTTCAGTCAGAGCCACTCAGTTTTGGAACATCCTACCAACTGAAATAAGATACTGTGCTACCTACCACACCTGCTTTTACTATTATCATGTTGGATTGTATTGTAAATATTGTGTTTTACTTTTAATGCTTCTGTTTTAGGTGTATGGTTTTATAACATCTTGCCAAAATGACTACAGTTGTGAATTAGCCAGCTGGCTAAAACTGGCACATTTACAGTAATGTTGGTGTACTGTCCTTTTTAAATAAACTGAAACTGAAACTGAAACTGAGAGATCATACCTTCAACTTCAAAGTCAGTCCGAGGGCATTCCAGGTGAAGCATCAAAGGAAAAAGCTGTTTTTCCTGGTTCGGAGCAAACTCAAGGAACCCTAAGAACCAACCAATCATTTGAACGTGTAGAATAGGTTCCAAGATTCCATTCCAACAGTGTTGTGATGTAAGAGGGAAGTTTACCAATAAGGGCTTTACAAATAAACAAATACCAATGATAGTATACGCCATTCAACCAGAGAAGGCCATCCAACTTTTTCATTAAAGACACAGTGGTGGATATCATATTTGTCACCAGTAATAAATGTGAGAGCAGAATGATGAACAGTGTCCCCAGTCGAGCGGTTTAACAGTTGAGGCTGCTGATAAGAAAACAGCTTCAACAACCATGGATCAAGCTGGTTCTATTTCTGTACAGGAAGCCAATTTTCTATCGAAGCAAGAATATCCACATGGAACTTAAATGAAGATTTCTCATCGAGCCACAAGCCAACATATTTATACTCAGTGACTCTCAATGTTAGAACCGCTTATGGTAAATATATGTAATTCATCATAATCAACATTTATGCTCGGGAGAAAAGCATCAATTTTGTTTTACTATCATTGAGGATTCATTTAAGATTGATAAAAACGTCCTGAAGAACATTCAAAGAAAGCTGCAAGTTCTCAGTGGGCAACTGAACAGTGTCAGCTGTATCGTCCACATAGAAATGGGCATGACAGACATTCAAAGAAGAAACAATATCATTCAAATAAATAGTAAAAAGGACAGGACCCAGCACTGAACCTTGCGGCACACCTTTAGTTATGGACAAGAATTCAGATTGAGCAGGGCTCGATTTCACACACACACACTGACGTCTAGAAGATAAATAATCCTGAAACCAATCACATGCACCACTATCCAAGCCAATACTAGATCACCTTTTTAAAAGCAGGTGATGATCAACTGTACTAAAGGCTTGTTGGGCGAACAGGCACAAGTCTTCCGAACAGGCACGAATGGCCACAGGCACTGTACTCGTGTAGTATAATGTATAAGTACAGATTATGTACAGATACCGATTTTGATGTCACACCATGTTACCTGTTATTGCACAATTTTCTTTTGTATTGGATTCTATTATATGTTGTACCCACTGTATTGCACATCGTTGCGGGCAAGACCACCCGCATTTCATTGTATACTCGTATGCCGTGACAAATAAAACTCTTGACTTGACTTGACTTGACTTAAATAATGATGTTATTGCTCATGTAGGCGATTGTAATGTATACATACCTGGAATTCCTTTGCAGCAGTAGAATTTGACCGCTGGTCAAAAAATGAAATGCCTATGAATGCAGTTCAGTCAATTCTGCTTACATAATTATGTGCGTAGACTGTAGAAAATAAAGATAAATAAAGATGTTTAAAGAGCTTTTAGGGAACAGCTCAGGGTCCAAGTTTATTTTCTTTCAGCTATTGATATTGGCAAATGACTGCAACAGGAAATAAACCTGGGCCCATTTAGAATGTTGACGGTGTCAAGTTTGAAAAGGTCTATAAACTGATCCCAGGTCTGCTTGTGATTCCACCTGTGGAATAACTATCCTACACAGCCATTCACTTAAGACTCTGTGAGGGTGTTTCACATGCACGTCGGGACGCGTGTAGCTTTATGCCAAGCAAGCAGTGCAAAAACTTACCGTAGTGGCATGCAGTAATGCGCCTTTCATTTTCCGCCGCCCAGCGCCCAGGTCGCGCGGAAATAGGCTGTCTATTGCCATTCTCTTTGACAAACTCTAACCTTAACCAGCTCCTTAACAACGCCTAAACTTAACCGTTCTAACGTTAACCAACTCCGAAACCATGCCTAACCTTAACCATAGAAATTATATTGCCATTCTCTTTGACAAACTCTAACCTTAACCAGCTCCTTAACAGCGCCTAAACTTAACCGTTCTAACCTTAACCAACTCCGAAACAATGCCTAACCTTAATCGGCGAAAGAATACACGTTAAAAAAAATCACGTTAAAAAATATTTTCGATGGGATTCGAACTCGCCAGCAAAAAAGCCATAGGATCCACAGCCATGTGTCCTTGCCAATTGAGCTATTGCTAGATACTGAATTTAGGGGCGGTGACTTATATATATTGAGCTCCGCTCGTGTCGCATGCGCGGGCACCTCGCGCGAGCACGCCGGCGCACGCACGCACCTGAGCGAGCACGCCGCCGCCGGTGCACGCACGGTAGCATTTGTCTGAAAAGAAGGGCGCTTTACCGCACTAGCGTGCGGTGACGAATGCGGAAGCATTTTTGCACTGCTTGCTTGGCATTAACGTACAGGCCGTCGGCACTGCTCTAGAGTGAAAACAGAGCCATAAGGTGAGCGCAGAGCAATGTTAAAATTAGTGCTGTCAATAGATAAAAGAAAATTAATTAATTAATCTAAAAATGTTCTGTAATTAATCTAGATTAATCTAGATAAAAAATCGCATTTTTCTACTTAAGACCGAAGCTTTTACTTAAAAAAAGGAAAATCATGGAATTAATGTAAAATCAACACAAAGAAAGTATATTTAGATTCAAAGACTAATAGCTTTTTTTGAATACAGTTTCTCTCCTGTGAAATACAAATGTTCAACAAAACCATCAACATTGACTCAGCTAGACCGTTTTCTTATATCCGCGGCGCTAACAGAAATAAAAACAACCCAGGCCTATGTTAAAGTGCAGATTGGCCTTAGAGGACGATAATCTCTTGTATGAACTACCAGTAATATAAATAATATTAACAACTCAAATGTTCCATCTTCATGTCAGATGATTTTCAAAAAGGTAAATGAGTCAATGCAAAAAAATAACAAGCAATTATACTGCTGAAAGTTCAGAACATGTTCCATAGATTCATCTAGATAAAAAAATGTAACGCTTTAAATAATTTAAATTAATCTCCAGAGTTAATGCATTAATTTTGACAGCCCTATAGTTAAAATACGAACTCACAAATGAAACCGCTGAGTGGGGAAACAGTCAGACCGACACCACGAGACAAGCCAGCGTGACCCCCCCCCCACAAACCACTACAGTATACTCGCAGAAAGCAATAATAAAAACAGAATCAAATCGAGAGCACGGCACATTTCTCCCCTTTGGCTAGAGGCGTCCCAAGACACAAAGTGCTTAAATAGCTAGCACATTTACAGACCAATTGAATGTGATTAACCTCCGATTCCAACAATGACCTCAGCTGTCCTATTGTACAGTAAATCTATATGAATCTGTCCATACAGCAGTCATCTGTACTCTATCTACCACACATCTGTCATTTCCTCCCACAGCCCATGGCGTCTTTCATATGGATTGTTGCATAATGCCGAATTGCAGATTGTGTGCGCGTGTGTGTGTCCCAGATTTGAGGTTGATAGTCGCAGTGCACTCTGACTGTGGAATGTCTGCTAGCTATTAGCCAATCTGTGCTGCAGCATAACAAGGCCCACAGGCACAGAAGAGCAACACCACAGAATGAGCATCTTTTAATTTGAGAAGAAGTCTGTGATTCACCCTTAACCTCTTCCACCCGTGGAATATTTTCTGAAAATCCGCCTAAAATATATACCTAGGTAAATGGAATATTGCTCCACTTCTACAAGGTCCATTTGCATATTCTTGGTATCTAGGGACATCTATGGACCTCAGAGAATGTATTCACAGTGTCAGAAATATTGTGTCTATTACTAGGCTTGCTTAAATTGTGATGAAACAAAGGAGAATATGAATTATGATTTTTCTTTGCATCTTTGACAGTGAATAACACCATGCTAATAATGACCAAACATTAAAAACTGCCACTGATCTCGTTCAGTACCTTCTTGAGATCATGTGTACAAAAAAATCTATTAATTAATTAATAAAAGGAAGAAACAGAAGGTTCTGTAGATACAGTACTGAATTCTCCCATCCGGCAATTTGAAATATTATTATAGAATATAGAATAGGAGCAAGGCTTATAAATGACCTTATTATAGCCAATTCGCACATTTATATATATATACACATATATTATCTTTCAAATGCCCGAGTTCCATTTGGATTTAGTATCACCAGGCGTGCATAAGAACAGATAATGAAATCTACTGTAATCTACTGTACTTTTTTATTTTCACCACAGTGCAACCATTTTGAAACTAATTTCAGATCTAATTGTTGCTACATAGGGAGGAGAAACTAACTGTGTTTCAATATTTGTCAAAAACGTTACCTTTTGTGGTAGAATTATCCCGAATATGAACAGTTATTGAAAGAATCCATACAGAACTTTGAACCTTGAACCCCATATAAATGTACAGGAAGTGTTGTTTTGAAAGATTCCAACGCTGATTGACAGCTAGCGATGTCTATTACAAAATGGCCGCAAAAAGACTACAATTCCCATGGTTAAAAATGTCCAAAATGGTCGCCCTCTCGGAATAGACTTGACCAAATCGAAAAGTTAAATCTATCTAATGACACTTTTAACCTATTGCTAAACTAAGGTATTGATGATAATATACATTCTACATGCTGTTGTGACATGTTTATGATGTTAATACTTGAATACGTTTGAAATTAAAATGGGCAACTTTTATACAAAAATATTGATTTATGACATGATGTCACCTGCGGTCCGCCGATGGACCGCACGGGTGGAACAGGTTAAGCCCAATCAAGTTTGTTTTATTTGTCACATATAAGGTAAGTACAGTGAAATGCTTGTTTCTGTATGACCTTCCTGAAATTGTGCTTCATATAGTAAAAAAAGTTAAAGAATAAAGACCAAACACTATACAAAATATACAATATATAAAACCAAAGTACAAAATGCTAAACAAAATGCATAAATGCAAA
>NC_140167.1:184559350-184566850 GCF_963971535.1 Notolepis coatsorum
AGGAGAGAACTTACACATAGCTCTGCTTCAACCCCAACCCAGTGCTAGACTATAAATGCAGGAGGACTGCTTCAACAACGTTATAGATCCAGCTTTATCGGCAGACACTACCAGCCAAATCTAATGTTAGTTACGTTAGTAATGTGAGCTCACGTTAGTTCTTATCTCCAAGATGTTGTACATTGGTTGTTTTTTGGAAAACATTAGGCTATTGTAGCATTGTGTCTCTATGCCAGGATGTGTGATATGGTGGAAGTCCTATTATGATGAATTTGTCACTCTGTGTGTGTGTGTGCGTGTGTGTGTGTGTGTGTGTGTGTGTGTGTGTGTGTGTGTGTGTGTGTGTGTGTGTGTGTGTGTGTGTGTGTGTGTGTGTGTGTGTGTGTGTGTGTGTGTGTGTGTGTGTGTGTGTGTGTGTGTGTGTGTGTGTGTGTGTGTGTGTGTGTGTGTGTGTGTGTGTGCGTGCCTGCCTGCCTGCCTGCCTGCCTGCCTGCCTGCCTGCCTGCGTGCGTGCGTGCGTGCGCGCGCGCGTGCGTGCGTGTGTGTGTGTGTGTGTGTGTGTGTGTGTAATGCGTGTGAGCAACTGAAGTGCGTTAACAGTGTAATTATTAACACCAGTTATGAATATGTGTTTTACTTCAGTGGAAAATCCTATTTGCTTGACATATTGGTTCCATAGACTAAATAAATAATAAAGGTGAAACCGCTGGTCCGTTAACAACCTCGTTTTCATCCATTGCGGCCTTCGGACAAACCTCCTCAGACCCGAGTTCAGCCCTTAACCAGCTTAATAGCCCTTAACCATTCCTATAATATGTTTGCTGTGCTCCGCAAAGCATGTCGAACAAGTAGGACTTGATAGCTCCACATGCTAGGGTCATTAGCTAGGAAGTAATGTCCAGGTAACACCAGGTGGGGATTGACTCATAGTCTGTCCTCCGACGCCGCAGGGCTTCTACGGAGGACCCCCCTATGAAAGGCTCCCTATGGGCGTGATGAATGGACCCGGCTTCACGGTGCAGGGCCTGGGGAAAGAGAGTCACGGCCAGGAGGTCATCGGTTCAAAGCCTGGTTTACACATAAACATAATCATCCCAATACACACGCGTGCACTTCGGCAGGTTGACCCACTCACATGCTACTTAGCTGAGCAAACCTCTGTGTCAATGGGTATGTTGTCCGCCGTGGTGGATAATCTCAATGAAGGCGTTTTTACAACAGTGTTGCGAGGTTGACCACCTAAATTTAATGGTAACCTTAATGGTAAATGGTAAATGGTGCATTTATATAGCGCATTTATCCAAAGCACTTTACAATTTTTGTCTTGCTCAAGGACTCATCGTCACGCTGCTCGAACTGGGACCTATAGACGACCACTATACCTCCTGAGCCACTGTTGTCCCAGTTTGAACCTATCAGGAAGGGTACAAACTGGATTTCTTTACACAGAAAGTACAGATACGTAAGCGACAGTGGCTCGGGAGGTAGAGCAATCAGGTAATCAGGAGATTCCCTGTTTGATTCCCGCTCCTCCCGGGCAGCGTGTCGAAGTGTCCTTGAGCAAGACACTTAACCCCTAATTGCTCCCGATGAGCAGGTTGGCACCTTGCATGGTTGCCTCTGCCGTTGGTGTGTGAATGTGTGAGACAATGGGTAAAATGTGAGGAACAAATTGTAAAGCGCTTTGGATAAAAGCTGCTATATAATTGCACCATTTACCATTTAAGCGGCCTCCTGAAGCAAGTATTAAGAGTCCTTCCTCTATCTACGCTACACCATGGAGTAGTAATATTGGAAGTTCTTTATTGGGAATAACCCCTTGAGACGTACCATCTCATTTTCAAGGCACAATTAGACACATAAATAAATAAATAAATAAATAAATAGATAAATAACAACAAGATAATTAAACAATATAAAATGTACAATATAAAAAAAACAGACAAACGTAGAAAACTAAAAACCAATAAATAGCATCAATACATACAGTACAAAATCAGGAGATTATAATCCGAGAGCATGAAAATGGATAATTCATTCATAGATTATAGGAAAGTATTAATGTCAGTGATAACTGTAAGTAATAAGGTTATAAGACATAATTATAGAGGTGTTATTGTGTACAACTAATCCTATGATAAGAAGACAGGGAATTTTTTAACAAGTGGAAAGATGATATGGATCAAATAATTACAGGTAGATTATTCAAATCGGAGGGAGCTTTAAACATAAAGGCTTTCTTAGCTGTTGATTTAGAGACTGAGAGGGAAAGGAAAAGAAGAGTCATATACATATACTGTAGTGTAGTAGTTGAGTGTCTCAATCTGTAATCAGAAGAGAAAGGCACCACTTACTGTTTTAGATAGTGAGGGTAATTTAAATGTATACATTTAAAAATAAACTGCAGACAACGTCTGTTACGATTCTGGTTCCTGACTACGGTCGGGAACCACCCACCTTCTCTGTCATCTGTCACCTGACTGCTGTCACTTGTTTTTCCCTGTCATTTAGTGCTGTCACTTAGGGGTTGGCTTCTGATTGGCTGTCACGGGGGTGTGTGTGGAATGTTGGTATTTGGTGGCTATTTAACATTCCTGGACCACCACTAAGCTCCATTATATATTCTCTCGTTCCTTTGCCTTTGGCATAGTATCCTAGTATTACTCTTTGTGTTCTTTACTATTAAAGTCGAACCTGTTCAAGAGTATACCTTCTCCGTCTCTGTGATTGCCTACAACAATTGGAACTCACCTACCTCCATCCTGACAGAAGACCTGACCATCAGAGTTCCATGGAGGCAATCATGGAGATGCTCCGGGCACAGAAGAGTGCACAGGAGCGCATGGAGGGACACCAACATCTGGTCAGCGCCGAGTTGGTTCGGCTGGGCGGGATCGTCAGCTCGTCGCAGGAGACGTCGCAGGAGACGGCGCAGTCGGCGCTACTCACAGCCCAGCAGGCACAAGTCGAGGTGGCTGGGGTAAGGACAACGGTGGGAGAGCCGGCGGCAGGAGAGGCGGCGTTCAACACCATGTTCAACACCGAGGAGAGTCGGGGAGTTCTTGGGCACCAGGATCGGACCCAGGAGCCACGGCTACCCGCACCAGGCCGCTACGCGGGAGCACCGGAGGGATGCAGGGAGTTCATCACCCAGTGCTCACTCGTGTTCCAGCTGCAGCCACGCTCATTTCCCTCTTCCAGAGCACAAGTCGCATATATTATCACCCTCCTCACCGGTCAAGCACTCTCGCTACGGCCGGATTGGAGAGCGGTTCGTCTATCTGCGACTGTGTGGACGACTTCACCGGGGAGTTGAGAAGGGTATTCGACACTACCCGAGTACTCTCGATCTTCGAGGCCAGTGGGCGGCTTCTCGCCTGCCAGCAGGGCCTCCGCACGGTCTCAGATTACGCCATCGAATTTCGGATCGTGGCTCGGGAGGCAGCTTGGCCGGAAATTCCTTGTGTGGTCCTGTTCCTCAAGGGACTCTCCGCACGGATGAGGGACGAGTTCGCCGTGCGTGAGATCCCTGAGCAGCTGGAAACGCTCATCAACACCGCCATACGGATGGACAACCTACATCGGGAGAGAGAGAGGGAGCGTGAAGATACTACCCAGGTACGTGTCCTTTCTCCTCCCGTTGTTGATACTTTCCCGCATTACACGAGTGGGCCACTGGGTGATGAATCCATGCAGCTTGGGGCGCTGTCTCGTCGTCTCTCAGACGACGAGTGGCGGCGCTTCATCGAGGAGCGACGCTGCTTCCGGTGCGGCCGCACCGGTCATCGTTTCGGCAGCTGTCGGGAACAGGCTGGCTCAACTCGGCGCCAGTCGGGAAGAGGAGGTGCTCCGCCGGGCCTCGAGAGGGCACCAGCAGGTGGGCTCACCCCAGCACTACCATCAGACACACGTACATTTCTGGAGGTGGCGGTTAACTGTGGGGGTAACGTTAGGGGAACGAAGGCTCTCATTGACTCAGGGGCGGCAGGCAATTTCATTCACTTGGGGTTGGTGAGAGAATGGGGAATCCCGGTAGAAGAGTTGGGGGTTCCTATTCCGGTCTACGCCCTGGACGGTCAGCCCCTGGGCAGTGGGAGCATCACTCAATGCACTGTTCCTATACACATCCGGGTGGCGGGTGGGGGGTGGGAGTGGGTTAAATTATTTGTCATTGTCTCCCCCTATTCTGTAATGGTGTTGGGTCATCCCTGGTTGTCTTCATGTATACGTAATATTAATTGGAGCACGGGCAGTAAGGTCGACGTGAAGTCGGTCGTCTGCAAGAGTTTGTCCACTCCCTTGTCTCCCTCCCCCTCATCTCTTTTTTCTCCTTCTTCCCTCTCCAGGATGGTGGGGAGCATCGCAGATTCTTTCCAACAGTTAATGAAAAGCAGTTTCTAGATCAGTAACGAACCCCAACTGAACTGAGGTTCATTATCTTCACAATATAATTAATATGGTATTTAAATAAGAGTTCAGAGTCAAGCCATAGGAGCAGATACTTGGTGCTAACGTGGTCAACAACTCTCTGCAGCGTTGTACCATCAAGACAGGCAGTGGTGGAAAGTAACTAAGTATTCTTACTCAAGTACTGTACTTAAGTACAATTTTAAGCTACTTGTACTTTACGTGAGTATTTTAGTTTTAGGGAACTTTATACTTTTACTCCACTACATTTCAAAGGAAATATTGTACTTTTCACCCCACTACATTTACCTAAACCCATCAGTTACTTTGAAGAAAAAGATTTTGCTTAGAAAACATGCTAAAAATATATGAAGATTATGTACTTTCAAATCTGAAACCTGTCAACTTCAGGAGGACGTAATCAAGGCAGCATAACTGGACCACTTTAACATTAACCTTTTGACGTCAGTGGATGGAGGTTTTAATGCTCCCAAGCATTGGAATACACAAACGTCATGTAGATTTCATACTTTTACTTTAGATACTTAAGTACATTCAATTGCAAATACTTCTCTACTTTTACGAAATTTAACATCCAAGAAGACGATTCGCGACGCGCCACTTTGCCGACCTCTAGCGGCTCGGGTGTGCATTTCTTTTAATATAATATATAGATAGAATTAAAGCCATATTTGTTGCCTGTCAATTTCCCTTTCAGGTGACAAAATCCGTTCAGCGGTTCTCGAGTTACATGCCGATATGTGAGGCGTGCGCCAAAGTACCACCCCCAACCTCTGGGGGCTCTAGCTCCATCAATCATTTGGCGATCTCGAAAATATTTGGACAGGGTTGTAGCAAATGAGTGATACCCCATGATATGATAATTGGGGATCTAATACAGTCTCTATTGGTTGATTTATGATAAAGAAAAGTAGGGTCCCCCAATTGGGGGACCTTACGGCTTAACAGGTTAATGGAGGACTTTTACCTTTACCAGAGTACTCATTTATCTGGGTATTTCTACTTTTACTTAAGTAAAGGAACTGTGTACTTCTTCCATCACTGAAGACAGGTAATAATGTCGCGGGTGGGGGTATAAGGGTATCTGTATGGGGGGTGTATATACCTGCGGGGGTGTTATACAGGCTACACATGTGTGCCCTCTTCTTCTTACGCAGCTGGGGAGCGTCGTTGGAGGGAGCGCGAGGTGATTGGCTGGCTGGCGTGACGGGGGCGGTGCCCGGAAGTGCTGGCGCTACTGAAAGGAGAATCAATGACGGACAATGGCAGAACGAAAACGGGAGTCGAGAGGACGCTAGCAGAGGACGCAGGGCTGCGAGGACACATGGCTCTTTTTGTGTTTTTACCTTTCCTCCAGCGGAACCAGTTCATAGCGGTGACTGCGGTGTTTCCTCCAGAGTGGAAACGAGTGGAGCTTCAGACCGGAGGGACATTATCGCCACACCGGGCGCCGTGAGTAAAGAACGCAAGACAGTAGAATACGTGCCTAAACAAACAAACTATTTTCCCGAGTGGTAAATGAAGACATAGACTGCATAGGTGACTGCATTTGAATTAGGAATATTATTAGTGGCGTGAAGCTGAAGATTATCGGAACGGCATACAGTAAAGTCAGTAATACTGTCGAAGACTGGAACCTAGTATTGTGGATTCTCCATCCTCTGTGAACTACCTTTTCTCTCTTTTCTAAATCATATGGAGGATATCTAATCCATTGTGCATTGTGACGAACCCGTGAACGGGGGGAACCTTGCTCTTACTGACTGTGCCTTTCATTACAGGCGGAAGGACATTATTGCACGCCTGGTGCTTGGAGGGCCTAAAACACCCCAGTACAGACCGAACAGTTTTTAGCCCGAAGCCGAGAGGGGCTACGGGAGCGGAAGGAGGTGGCGTCCTTCCGGCCCTCAGCTTCGGGGCCCCGGTTATCATTAACCTTTTTTCGTATTGTTTGTAACTCAGCGCTTCCACTGCCCCAGACCTAGGTTAGGATATGGGAGGAGTATTCTAGGCCTGGTCACAACTTAATTTACCGTGTGAACACTTAGTGTGTATTTATCTACCTATATTCTCCCTAAATCATTTGCCGTGGCTCCCTGAGGGATAGTGTGATATCGATGCTTATTTCAGGATGTTTGCAGTGAACCGTGTGGTATAGTGTGATTCTAAGTTGACGTTTGATAAGTCATAGACCCGTGTGCAGGGTAGACTCTTTTTCCTTCACGTGTGTAGTGTCTCAGGGGCGGGGATAGGTGGCGTGGGTGGGAGTAACAGTCTGGGGGTGGGTTTACGGGGCATGGAGCACTTCCTCCTTTTAAACTACCCTAGGCTTAAGAGGCGTGGGTCTTTTAAATAGGCTAACCGACCAGTTATTTATATCAAAATATAACCTTGTATTAAACTATCTATTTTTATGCAATAAAAGCTTTCTTACTGTTTCTCGGCGCATTCTCCCGTGTCTGTTTGTGGTCCTGGGGAAATTCATGGTGGTAGGTCGGCTGGCCCCTTTGGGAAGAGTATCCGTGCATATGCACACCTTAGCCTTAGACCTGGATGCTTCCCGTGGGGGTCAGGTGACAATAACACTTGGATAAGCTTTATATTTGGATGTAATGCTTGGGGCGAGTGCCAAAGATCATAGTGTGAGATTTAGTAGTCGTCTATTAGCTGTGTCTGTGAGCCATGTATTGTAGGGTATTAACACTTTGAATGCCATCCACGAGTTTCTCGTGTTTACCCCCCGCGGGTTGAATACCCATATTTCATCAACCGAGTCTACCGTTGGAAATTCAGCTACCTCAGGCGCTCAGATGTGAAAAAAGCTCCCCCTATCGTCTCCCAGGTGGTAATTCACCCTTTTGGATTGAACTCAATGAAAATGAATGAGAAAAAAAAATCCGCACTCCACATTTTACTTCTCACTCATGCAGCCGGCGTCTACCAGCTTCATGCTGGACTCTCAGAGCAGCTGGGAATATGTGTTTTACAGTATACACGGTCGATCAATAAAAGGAGCGATTTTTTCGAATGGCGATCAGGAATTGGAATAATCCATTTGGATACCATCTGATC
>NC_140167.1:184571850-184586850 GCF_963971535.1 Notolepis coatsorum
GCTTACTTGCAGCTACTAGTATCGTTTTTAATTGAAAAATGCTAACAAAGCTAACGTGCCATAACTCTGTTTTTTCACTGTCGCCCCACATCGTGTCAAGTGCCTGGCGGAGAAAGATAGCAGACTGAAATTCCAAATTTCATGGTCCCTTTTCAGTATTCAGTATTAAACCAGTATTTCACAGACGCATCGTGTGTCGTATCACATTTACATTTTACATTTAGTCATTTAGCTGACGCTTTTATCCAAAGCGACTTACAAGTTCTGTGCGACAAGACAGCAAGAAGGGTATAACTCTATCAGCTGAGTAACAATGTTCATCAAAGTGTTGCGTGTTACAGTGTAGGTTAGTTTATTAGGACAAGTGCATGACATTAAGGTTAGTCGGGGTTAGATTTTTTTTTTTATTTTTATTTTTTTATCATTTCAGATAATGGTTGAAGAAGTGAGTCTTTAGTCGACGGCGAAAGATTGGACGGGATTCGGCTGTCCTAACTGGGATGGGTAGTTCATTCCACCATTGTGGGGCAAGGACTGAGAATAGGCGGCTTCTCTTTGATGACCCTCCGGGAGCTTGGATAGGAGTAGATCTGAGGCGGCCAGAAGACGCAGAGCGTAGGGGTCTTGAGGGTGTGTAGTTAGAGACCATTGACCGGAGGTAGGCGGGAGCGGTTCCCTTTGCCGCACGGTATGCTAGGTCGAGGGCCTTGAAGCGGATACGTGCAGCAATGGGGAGCCAGTGCAGGTCCCTAAGAAGTGGGGTGACATGGGCTGACTTCGGTAGGTTTGAGATCAGGCGGGCCGCTGCATTTTGAATGAGTTGAAGAGGCTTGGTGGCAGTGGCCGGGAGGCCAGCTAGCAGTGCGTTGCAGTAGTCGAGGCGGGAGATGACTGTTGATTGGACGAGGAGTTGGGTGGCTTCTTTTGTCAGGAAGGGGCGTATCCTTCTGACGTTGCTCAGGAGGAATCTGCAGGTTCTGGTTGTCGCTGCGATGTGAGCAGAGAAGTTCAACTGGTCGTCGAGGACAACACCAAGGTTCTTGGCGGTCGGCGACGCGGTCACAGCTGCATTCTCGACTGTGATGGAGAGGTCGGTCAGGGGGGAGGATTTGGCCGGCAGGTGGAGCAATTCTGTTTTGCTTAGGTTCAGTTTGAGGTGGTTGGTCGTCAGACAGGCCGAGATCCGCTCAGAGACGTGGATATCTGAGGGAGGGAAGGAGAGGAAGAGTTGAGTATCATCGGCATAACAATGATATGAGAAGCCATGAGATGTGATAATGTTACCCAGTGATTTAGTGTAGAGGGAGAAGAGAAGGGGTCCTAGGACCGAGCCCTGGGGGACACCCGTCCGGAGGGGGCGGGTGGCCGACAGAGTCCCTCTCCATGACACTTGGTAGGAGCGGTCATTGAGGTATGATGTCAGCCATGTCAGCGCAGATCCAGCCACTCCCATTCCTGCGAGGGCCGCGAGGAGGATCTGATGGTTGACTGTGTCGAAGGCTGCAGATAGATCTAGGAGAATCAGGACAGAGGAGAGGCCTTTCGCTTTTGCTAAGTGAAGTGCCTCTGTGACCGCAATGAGGGCCGTTTCTGTGGAGTGGCCAGTCCGGAAGCCAGACTGATTGGGGCTACCTACTGCTACCAAACTACTACGGTTGAGGAGCCAGGGGAAGAACAAGCATCTCACGTTTTTCTGAAAGTATGTACGTTTAACAATACAACGTTTGACAATAAAATAATAAAAATCTGAACCACCTCCAGTCATTTCCAGCAATCATAATGTAATAGTTCGGGGCTGTATAAGCTCTGTGAGGAGGGACGTCAGGTTACTGGATTGAGCCGAGGGAGAACAGCTGGGGAACAGACTAGGATCCATAAACACATCGTTGCCTCAGTTTCCATGTGTGCTGCTCAGACACAGTACGGTGCGGCAGCCTGTGAGGCCACACAGTGTACGAGACGGGGTTCAGACGGATGGTAGCGGCTGATTCATTTGTCTTTTGTGGTTCATGGGTTCTCAGTGCCCACGCTCAAACCCCCCTCCTCCTCCTCCTCCTCCTCCCCCTCTTGTGACTTCATCATTTTACAATTTCCCATCATGAGGAATTCCCCCTAACCCCTGTGTGTGTGTGTGTGTGTGTGTGTGTGTGTGTGTGTGTGTGTGTGTGTGTGTGTGTGTGTGTGTGTGTGTGTGTGTGTGTGTGTGTGTGTGTGTGTGTGTGTGTGTGTGTGTGTGTGTGTGTGTGTGTGTGTGTGTGTGTGTGTGTGTGTGTGTGTGTGTGTGTGTGTGTGAATGAGTGAGTGAGTGCATGCTGGGACACAGAAATGTCACGGGGGGACAGGCTTCCCACTCACTGACCTGCTAGCATTCAGAGTGGACAGGGTCAAGGGGTGAGGTCAAAGGTCACCTTGTTTATGAATGGAGCCCTAGACTGGATGGGCTGCGTCAACAACATTTCATTAGGGTCAGGGTGTCACTGGGCAGTGAAGCGGTGACACAAAGGCTCATATTCCGACGTGGCTCTGAACCATATTGCTCTCCTCGATGAAGAACCAGTGCCTCGGATTCACAATGTTTCAACTGAAATCGACCAACGGGATTTCCTCTTGGTTTGGACAGGCAGGTAGGAGCCATATGGGACTGACCCACCATTAATCCTCCGTACCCAGAGATGGTGCACTGCCCTGCAGAAGCTAAACACAGTAATTATGCAAACTCTGAAACTGAGAAACAGGACCTCAAGGTGAGGAAAGCGCTGGCATGGAGGGCCCTGAATGGCATGACTAGTGTGTGGAGCTCCAATCTCCCCCGACACATCAAGCTGAACTTCTTCCATGCGACTGTGGAGTCGGTCCTCCTATATGGCTGTGAAAGCTGGACACTGAAGCCCACCCTGCAGAAGTCTCTGGATGGGTGCTACACCAGAATGCTGCGTGCAGTGCTAAACATCGACCAGACCCAGCATGTTACCAACAAGCAGCTGTCAGACTATACAATGCATCACTGTGCCTCACTGCATTGGAGGGGTGGGGGTTGGGACACTGTACAACTGAACAAGCAAAACTGTACATTGGAATATTGACAAGACCATACTTGGTCATTTACTGTACATTGGGGGGGGTTGTGTTAGGACATTTACAGTGGCCAGTTTCGAATTGCAGTCTCCCGTAGGTGTTTTTTGAGAGTGTTTTTGAAAGTGGGTAGTGATTCACATTCCTTTACAGCTTTGGGTAGGGCGTTCCACATTGATGTGGCATAATTGCGAAACGTGTTTAGTCCCTTGTTTGAGCCGAATCTGGGTTTAACATGATTTGTGGAGCTCCCTCTGGTGTTGTGATCGTGGTATTCACTGACCTTTGGGAAGTATTTTGACATGTACATGGGTACCTTGGTCGTGTAGTGTATCTTGTAGACCAGGCCCATTGCAAGTTGCTGTACTCTGTCGTCTACTCTAAGCCATCCTAGGTTGTCAAAGTGGGCAGGGGTGAGGTGGGTTCTAGGAGTAAGGTCAAGCAGTAGTCTGACCAGTTTGTTTTGAGATGTTTGTAATTTTGTTTTTAGCGCCTTTGAGGTGGTACCATGAGGTGCAAGCATAGTCGTAGTACCCTTGAATGAGTGCTCCTGCCAGAGTCTTCAGGGTATTCTTGTTTACCAGTGAGGAGATCCGGTACAAGAATCGTGTTTGTTGGTTGACTTTTTTTATTACATTGGATGCCATTTTGTCACAGGAAAGATTTGCCTCTAGGATGGAACCCAGATAGGTAATATCTTCTTTCCTTATGACAATATTGTCACCCACTGTAACTGAGAAGCCGTCGGTCTTGCTGAGTTTGTTATTTGAACCGAAGAGAATGGACTCTGTTTTGCCCATGTGTAATGATAGTTTGTTATCAGCGAGCCATATGCAGATTTTGCCTAGTTCTGAGCTGAGGGCTACCAAGGCTGAGTGAGAAAGTGGCGGCCAGGAGGATGAAACCTGCCGGCCATTACCACAGACATAGAGAGCTTACATTTACATTTACATTTAGTCATTTAGCTGACGCTTTTATCCAAAGCGACTTACATGTTCTGTACGACAAGCCATCAGGAAGGGGACAACTCTATCAGCTGAGCAACAATGTTCATCAAAGTGTTGAGTGCTACAGTGTAGGTTAGTTTATTAGGACAAGTGCATGACAGTACGGTTAGTTAGGGTTAGATTTTTTTTTTTTATTATTTTTTTATTCAGATAATGGTTGAAGAAGTGCGTCTTTAGTCAACGGCGAAAGATTGGACGTGTTTCGGCTGTCCTAACTGGGGTGGGTAGTTCATTCCACCATTGTGGGGCAAGGACTGAGAATAGGCGACTTCTCTTTGATGACCCTCCCGGAGCTTGGATAGGAGTAGGTCTGAGGCGGCCAGAAGATGCAGAGCGTAGGGGTCTTGAGGGTGTGTAGTTAGAGACCATTGACCGGAGGTAGGCGGGAGCGGTTCCCTTTGCCACACGGTATGCTAGGTCGAGGGCCTTGAAGCGGATTCGTGCAGCAATGGGGAGCCAGTGCAGGTCCCTAAGAAGTGGGGTGACATGGGCCGACTTCGGTAGGTTTGAGATCAGGCGGGCTGCTGCGTTCTGAATGAGTTGAAGAGGCTTAGTGGCAGTGGCCGGGAGGCCAGCGAGCAGTGCGTTGCAGTAGTCGAGGCGGGAGATGACTGTTGATTGGACGAGGAGTTGGGTGGCTTCTTTTGTCAGGAAGGGGCGGATCCTTCTGACGTTGCTCAGGAGGAATCGGTAGGTTCTGGTTGTCGCTGCGATGTGAGCAGAGAAGTTCAACTGGTCGTCGAGGACAACACCAAGGTTCTTGGCGGTTGGGGACGCGGTCACAGCTGCATTCTCGACTGTGATGGAAAGGTCGGTCAGGGGGGAGGATTTGGCCGGCAGGTGGAGCAATTCTGTTTTGCTTAGGTTCAGTTTGAGGTGGTTGGTCGTCATCCAGGCGGAGATGTCGGACAGACAGGCCGAGATCCGCTCAGAGACGTGGATATCTGAGGGAGGGAAGGAGAGGAAGAGTTGAGTATCGTCGGCATAACAATGGTAGGAGAAGCCATGAGACGTGATAATGTTACCCAGTGATTTAGTGTAGAGGGAGAAGAGAAGGGGTCCTAAAACCGAGCCCTGGGGGACACCAGCCAGCCAGCCAGCAGGATGGTGCTGTGGGATCCATCACACGGGCGTCGATCCCGAGGACGTCCCACGCCGACATACGTGGACGTGCTTAGGAGAGATGCAGGAGTGGAGAATTCTGTGGAACTTGCTGCATGTATGGACGACGAGGAGACTGGAGACTCCGTTGTCAAGCTCGTCTGAGGACGACCAAATGAATGAAACTGAGAAAAATGGCTTTAAAGTTCTTTGTAGGCTGAGCCCAAACGTTTGAACGTTCGAACCTTCGTTCGTTACGTTGGCATTCAAATTCTAAATCAACATTCGAATTTTTCATTAAAAAAAAGATAATAATAATAAGATTTTTTATTTCTATTTTTTTCCCTATTAATTCTGTTTTAACCAATGGGGTTTTTCTTCACAGTTGCAGATAAAGATTAGGCTACACTAATATTATAGTATTAAAAGAAACTGATGAGTTATATTCATTAAAGAAAGTTGATTTAATTGATTTAGTTGGGTTGGGGCTTCTCCCTGGGCTGGGTCTGGGGCTGGAAAGTTGATTTAATAAATAAAAAGACTAATTTAATCAGATTAATCACTTTATTCAAATTGAGGATTTAGTTTGAGGATAGTAAAAAAAAAAATATATACATATATATATATATATATATATATATATATATATATATATATTATATATATATATATATATATATATATATATATATATATATATATATATATATATATATATATATATATTACAATTTCTTTTTACTTTTTTTTTTTTTTTTTTTTTTTTATTAAAAACGAAGGTTCGAACGTTCATTCGAAAAACCCTGACGAAGTTCGAATCCCAAAAACAGGGTTCGGGGACAGCCTTAGTTTGACTATCTAGTGATTTTGTAGTTACTGTAATTCCTTATACCCCTTTTCTCTAAAACAGAGCAAGATTGCACTCTTTGTCACAAGATAAAATACATTCAATTGAACTCAATTTTGAAAAAGATTTTAGTTACTGCGGTTAGCTTCTGCAGGGCAGTGTAGTGGTTAAGACCGCCTGCCTCTGGAACCACTTGGATGGAATCCCACCAAAGTCTCCCCCCCGCCCTCTCTGCATCCTGCCCTCCCTTCCTACTGTCTAAATAAAGAGGGAGATATTAAGGGGACTGGACCACCTTCTCTCACTAACAATACAAATAGAAACCAGCAGTCATCCTATAAGAAACTAAAATCTGTTGCCATGACAGCATCAGTCACACACACGTTCCACTGGCGTCAGAGGATTAACAGAATCTCTGCTGAAGCCCATGTTAACTGGGCCAGACAGGATGTTTTATAGGGAGGTGAGAGAAGACTGTCAAGATCCCAACATAGTTTCATATTTGCCAGCACTAAATCTGAGCAACCACCCACTATATCAGCTATATTCACATCCATCAAGTGTGTGCACTCACACACTCTCACACACAGTCACACACTCTCACATACACTCACTCACTTTGAGCCAAACCTGTGAAGCACAGATGTGTGTAGGATGCCGGATTGTATGAGTAGTTCGTTTTTAACGGGGCCTCATGGTACTGATATAGCTCTGTTCAACACATTCAGCACCGTGGCATGAAATAGCTGTGGTCCTGAGATGGGAACATGGAGATATCTTAGAGAAGAGTCTGTTATCTTACATGCTAGGATGAAACGTTTGTATGGAAGCCAACAATATATAATCGTGATCGTACTTAACACATGCACACAGAGAGAGAGAGAGAGAGAGAGAGAGAGAGAGAGAGAGAGAGAGAGAGAGAGAGAGAGAGAGAGAGAGAGAGAGAGAGAGAGAGAGAGAGAGAGAGAGAGAGAGAGAGAGAGAGAGAGAGAGAGAGAGAGAGAGAGAGAAGAGAGAGAGAGAGAGAGAGAGAGAGAGAGAGAGAGAGAGAGCAAAGAAAGAGGGGGAGAGAGAGGGAGAGAGAGAGAAGAGATAGTGAATGGGGATAGAGAGCGAAGAGGGATAGAGAGAGAGAGAGAGAGATAGAGAGAGAGAAGAGGGATAGAGAGAGAGATACATTGGATACTCACTGATTAAGTCTTCCACAGTTTTTTCTGTGTGTTTGCTTGTTGCAATTGAATAACATACAGTAGATGATCAGTTGTTTTTATGTTTATTATTCACTGTTGTGATTATTACCCCATTGTAAGTACATTATGTCTGCGCTAGCAATGTGAGGCTAATCTTATCTGGCAATAAAGCACAAAAAGAGTTTGAAGAGAGATTAGAGCCAGTCAGACCCAGTCGTGGTCAGGGCAGGACAATAGGGATGTGCTATCTGACACACCACTGATGCCCTCTGACCTGGAAGTAGAAAGGCCAGGTCCAAGACCTATGCCAATCACTTCTTTTTTTTGTATCTACTTTTTCTCCCCATTTAACATCTAAGCTCATCTAAGCCACCGTTATTGCAGTTGGGACATAAGATGCACTGCTCTGTCTCAGCTATTATTGGCAGTTTAGCCACGTGGAAAAGGAGGTGCTATGTGTACCCCAAGGAGGTGCTATGTGTACCCTTAAGTGTTCAGTGCTGCTTGGCCCTGATACATTTGATTCCCTGTTTATGTAATATAATTTGTGGAACCAAGTAAAGTATTAAAATGTGTGTGTGTGTGTGTGTGTGTGTGTGTGTGTGTGTGTGTGTGTGTGTGTGTGTGTGTGTGTGTGTGTGTGTGTGTGTGTGTGTGTGTGTGTGTGTGTGTGTGTGTGTGTGCGTGCGTGCGTGCGTGCGTGCGTGCGTGCGTGCGTGCGTGCGTGCGTGCGTGTGTGAACCCGTGGATATAAATTTGCACATGGTATCGTGCTTACCGGTATATGGGTTCATGTCTTTGGTGTGCCGTCTAATAAAGGTATCTAATAAAGGCCTCTAATAAAGCCTTTTCTGTCTGCAAGTAAAACCAGGAGCCCTGCTTTGAGTGATTTGGACGCAGGCTGGTTCAGAGTGTGCCGTCTCTTTAGTGGGCAGAGATCTGACTGCAGATCAGCTTGTAATTACAGGGAGTAAGTCAGGGAGAGCTCTGCAGATGGGCTTCGTATGTTCAGCCGCTCTCCAGCCGTCGTACAGGAGACAGCAGACAGCGCGCGCGGCTGAGAACAGGTAGCGTAACACAATGTCATTGAACAAAGCAATTTGGCTCGACAACAACCTCAGCCTATAGCCCGGCCCTGTCCCCTAATCTCAGCCTATAGCCCGGCCCTGTCCCCTAATCTCAGCCTATAGCCCGGCCCTGTCCCCTAATCTCAGCCTATAGCCCGGCCCTGTCCCCTAATCTCAGCCTATAGCCCGGCCCTGTCCCCTAATCTCAGCCTATAGCCCGGCCCTGTCCCCTAATCTCAGCCTATAGCCCGGCCCTGTCCCGTAATCTCAGCCTATAGCCCGGCCCTGTCCCGTAATCTCAGCCTATAGCCCGGCCCTGTTCCCTAATCTCAGCCTATAGCCCGGCCCTGTCCCCTAATCTCAGCCTATAGCCCGGCCCTGTCCCATAATCTCAGCCTATAGCCCGGCCCTGTGCCCTAATCTCAGCCACTTCAGCAGCAGAGGTCTGCTGGCACTTTAATATGCAGCAATCATACTTCACCTTCCCCTAAAGTCTGCTTACTTCAGGAAGCTCAGGATGCTCAAGGCCCTTTCTCATCAGACCTGAATATCAGAGGTATTACTCTCTGGGGAACCTTCATGTGATACTGATTATCCTCTGATGGAGTAGCAAACATTGTTTTCGGAGCACAACCCTGTATAGCCTCCAGGCTAATTCGTTGGTATAGAGTTACAATATGATGGGATTTTCCCTGCTATAATTATATGGCCGACGTCCTCCTCACATTCTCCTCAGAGGTTTCTAAAGCCAAGGAGAATAGCAGGTGGTCTAGTGATGATAGCGTTCACACACAAGTGTACAGTGAGAGTACATGTGTGGAATAGTTCAGAGCAATCAGGGCAGTTAGGGACAGCTAGTTCCCAGGACTGATTTAATTAGTTCCTTAGTCGCTGCTCTTCACTATAGGCGGCACAGTGGTGTAGTGGTTAACACTGTCGCCTCACAGCAAGAAGGTCCAGGGTTCGATTCCCGCTTGGGGACCAGGTTTCCGCATTGCCAGGTACCCAGGTGGGGTATCTCCCAGGCCTTTCTGTGTGGAGTTTGCATGTTCTCCCCCCGTGCTCGCAAGGGTTTCCCCCCCGATAAGATAAACCCAATGGAAAAACATGCACAACAACAGATCGCTAACACTGTCTGACGAAGATGGGCAGGAGCACTTGGATTGGTCCCCGGGGCGTGGCCCACGTCGACGCCCTATCTGCTCCCGGCTGCCCTTGGGGGGAAGGACGACGGGATGGGTCAAGTGCAGAGACTCAATCGCATCGGCGACCCAAGAAATTGCATGTGTGTGTTCCTGTGTGTGTGTGCCGTCCATCGCATGTGTGTGTTGTTTGCAAATAAAGACGTCCTAAATCCTGCATTATTATTATTATTATTATTATTATTATTATTATACAGCAGATATGGGCCTTTTCTAAGACAGAGTATATCCCATGAGTTTCTACTGTGATAAAGGCAGGAGGTATTGTACTACTGTATTTAAAAAATAAGTATAATGAACTTTTTACTTTTAATGAACAGCAACACATTATACTGTATTTTATCCTGGTATGGATATGTAGTATAATATCTAAGTATATGCAAGGCAGCACACAATACAGAGAGATAGAGAAAGTGGACAAGAGAGATCAGATCTGCTCTGTGGTTTTACTAGGAGTCTGTGACTTAGGGTAGGCCCTAATTAGAACGGGCCAAACTGGGCAATGCTACTTTTCTTCAGAGGAAATGGAAAAAGTCTGATGTGGGCTGAAAGAGTCATCGTAAAATGGCATATATTGTAATTATGTTATGTTGGCAATAAACAGGCAGTGGGTATCATCTCTTCATTGGCCGTATTTATGGTTATAAACCGTTAGGGAGACGGCACGTGGCGCGCCACCAGCCTCTCATATAGTCTAAATATACCCCTGAGCTCAGTTCCTTTCTAAATGACCCGCGGCCATCCAGCTTCCACGCACCACTCCCATCTGGGCAAGGTGCATGGGAAAGCGGGGTCTGTTCCTCGGAGGGGACCTGATAATGAATCTCACTATGGTCATCTTTCTTCGTGAAAGACTTTCCAACGGGTTTGCCATTTGTGATTAAAAAAAATTATAATTTTCTCATTGAAACCCATCATAAAATACAATGGATATATTCGTTTGATTTGACTCTCTGACATGTTTGGTTCCATAAATAAAAAACGTTCCAACTTCCCAGCGAGG
Source organism: Notolepis coatsorum (assembly GCF_963971535.1). Taxonomy (NCBI): domain Eukaryota; kingdom Metazoa; phylum Chordata; class Actinopteri; order Aulopiformes; family Paralepididae; genus Notolepis; species Notolepis coatsorum. Next base: position 184,582,340 of record NC_140167.1, read on the forward strand.
GGAAACTAGTACTTCTGAGAAAGACAGGGCTTGAAAAAAGGGAGTTTTGCAATGTGAACTGGCAATCGACTGGCCAGGGGCTGGTCCTCCTGTCGCTGCGTCGCCAGGAGAGTCCGGAGGCTGAGGTTTATGTGGACATTTCTGGGACCGCCGCCAGAGAGCTCAGGTTGGCCAACGGGAGCGAGGGAAGGAGCAGAGGAGCAGAGCCAGTCAGTGCAAGTTGTCAGCTGATTACGGACCGTGCGTAAAGTCTCGTGCTTTTTGGCCGGGAAGGTACCTCGTTTTTGCCTCCACGAGATATATAATAATAACCACATACTCATTTGAGTTATTTGAGTGCGGTTTGGAGGTGTGAAATGCTTGGTGCATAACTTTTTTTTGGTCAATAGCATTTAATTGATTTCCCTCGGAACTGAGGAGGAGTTGTTTCAGAGTTTGGGATGTTTCACGGAGACGGCTCTCTAAATATACAACATCTCTCCAGGATTCGCTGATAGCGTGAGTATAAATTGCTGACATGAGATTCTGGATAATATTACAGTTTTAGCATTTGGCATCTGTGAAATGGTCTGAAGGAGAGACCACACGTTTATGCGCATTCTGCATTATTTTCATCACCTGGACTCTGGAGTGTATTTATAACCAAACTCACAAATGCACTAAAAAGACGCACTCGGATCTCCCCGGTCCACAACTGGACCTTTATCTTTTCCTGTTCGAGTGTTTACTTTATACAACAACATCTCACCAGAATGCGAGGGGCGGCGTTGCTGCCTGCTTTAGCCCTGCTGATATGTCTGCTAACGTGGGCAGGTGATGCCGACAAACAGGCGCACCTCCGGCGGATGCCTCTGCGCGCCCGACGCACCAGACTTGGACGTCTCCCTCCCGGCGGCGCGGCGGCGGGCAGGGAGCGTGTGTCCGGCAGCAGCGTGCGCCCTGGACCGGTGCTCGGCCTCAAACGAGCGCAGGATGTGCAAGCTGATGAGAGCGTCGTCGCACCTCCTGTCAGGACCGCGGTGGGACAGGGGAGTAGGGGAGGTCCCCGTCCAGGGGCGCGAAGGAGGGTGGCCGGCGGCGGCGGGCAGGGTGGCTTGCTGCTGCGCCCGGCCGGCATGGTGCAAGACGAGGGCACTCCTCCCGGGGCGAGAGCCAGGGTCGCCCGGATGCCAGGCGGCGCTGGCTCGCCCAACCTGCTGGCGAGCTTTGCGGGGAAAAACCGCGTCCTGGTGATTTCGGCGCCCCACGCGTCGGACGGTTACTACCGTATGATGATGTCACTGCTGAAGCCCGACGTGTACTGCGAGCTGGCCGAGCGCCACGTGCAGCAGATCGTCATGTTCCACCAGGAGGGCGAGCTGGGGGGCAAGGTGAGACGGATCACCGCCGAGGGCAAGGTGATGGAGGAGCCGCTGGACACCGCCCTCATCCCCCGACTGATGACCTTCCTCAAGCTGGAGAAAGGTAATGCACGTGTCCCTCTTTAATAAGTTAACCTTTCACTACCACACTAACACAGGGTAAAGGGTTAAGTTAAGTTAAATTTATATATATATATATATATATATATATATATATATATATATATATATATATATATATATATATATATATATATATATATATATATATATATATATATATATATATATATATATATATATATATATATATATATATATATATATATATATATATATATGTAACGGATGGTATTGTGAAGCGCAGTCAAGAAGGGCTGGGATGAGTAGCGGTGCTATGGGTTAAACTCACTCTCACATCCTCAAAAGACGCATAGACTGAGCGCTTAGGAGGGATATCCTTTCTTGCCGCAGCAGTTTGTGATGTCGGCCCCGGTGCGGGAGACCGGGGTTCAACTCCCACTCGAGGCATCGAAGTTTAAGGTGACGTTGTCACAACCGTTACATATATATATATATATATAAAAATAAAAGATATATCAATGGAAACATGAACATAATTGACCTATCTCAAACCCGCCCTCTTTTCTTCATCCTCCAATCACAACCGTCGCTTCCCCCGGCGGACTCTTATTAACCTCACCTCACCGCGTGCCGCGCTCTGCAGGTAAGTTCGGGATGGTGCTGCTGAGGAAGACCCTGCAGGTGGAGGAGCGCTACCCCTACCCCGTGAGGCTAGAGGCCATGTACGAGGTCATCGACCAGGCGCCCATACGCAGGGTGGAGAAGCTTCGTCAGAAGGGCTTCGTCCAGAAGTGCAGAGGAGCTGGAGTGGAGGGCCAGGTGGAGGAGGGCTCCGTCACAGGTGAGAGAGAGGCGGAGACACAGATGAGAGGAAGTGACCATAGGGTTTCCCTAAACTGGAGGACCATCGGTGATGATGGGATCTTTAGAGATAATTGTCTTCCTGGCATGTGTAGGCTACAGCATTAAGTATAATATTATAATTGGTATATGGTATAATTCTCTGTCTTACTCCCTCTTTCCATCTCTCCATGTCTTTCTCTCTCTCTCTCTCTCTCTCTCTCTCTCTCTCTCTCTCTCTCTCTCTCTCTCTCTCTCTCTCTCTCTCTCTCTCTCGACAGGTGGACCAGTAGACATACCAGTAGAGAGGAAGCCTGACAAGAAAGAAGTGATGAGGAAACCGTTCAGAAGACCTACACAGACGACCAAGACAACCACGGCCGCCACCACGACGACAACCACCACCACGAGACCGACAACCACCACCATGAGACCGACCACCACCACAAGACCGACCACCACCACGACTAGAGCCACGACCACCACCACCAAAGCTACAACCACAACCAGAAGGCCTACCACCACCACGAAGCGAACTGCCGCAACGCGACCGACGACCACCACCACTCAGAGACCTACCAAGGTCCACACCACCGCCCACTGGATGCCGGACCCCGTGACCACCGCTGACCCTTATTACAACCGGAGAGACAGGGAGAGATCCCCCCTGAAGACCACGCCAGCTGCTGATAACCACACCGACAGGGAGGGCAGAGACCCCAACAGCCGCAGGCTGCTGCCCACCACACATAAACCCGCCAGGGCCAGGCCTACCAAGAGGAGGAATGGAGCAGGGAAGGTGATTTGATGCCATTTTGTTTATCTGTTGATTATTTTACAGGGCACATGTTTTGCCTGGTAGCCTTTGAGGGTGGGTCTGTGGTCCATGCATGCAGTATAATAGGGAACAGTGTAATTTCATAATTTGATAACATTTTCAGAACAATAGGCCTATTGTACAAGATAAGATATTCCTTTATTGATCCCCTTGGGGAAATTCGGGTGTCATAGCAGCATGGGGGGGGGGGGGGGGTACAGGTACAGGTATGGGTATGGTAATAGTAGAAGAGACATAAATATAGGCAATACAACTATAGTAAAGATACAAAAATAAGCAGTGTAAACAATATAATTAACTCTGAATATAAGAAAATTAGCAAGTAAGCAGTGTAATCAAATATAACTGTAAATCTGTTATATTATATGTTACAATAAATATGTGCAATAAACACTTATAATCTGAATATATACTATGAGTACAGTCTGTAGGTAAAGTATATACTGCACCATATAGTGTAAACTATGGTATAATGGTATACCCCCGCATGCACACCACTGTCTTACAGTAATCTATATCAATAGGTCTTTTAGTATCAATATTACAAAAGTCTTTTGTGGCCTACACAGGTCAGAATAGCCCCGTAACCTGCCTCTCCTGCATACCATAGGTGCTGAGCAACGAGTACGAGGACAAGTATGAGGCCAGCAGGCCTACGGTCAGCCAGCCCGAGGAGACGGAGACCCACACCGACGTCGTCCCCACCAAGAGGGGCCGGGCCAAGCACGACAAGAGCGACAAGAAGAGGAAGAAGAACGACAAGGCCTCCAAGAAGGCGGAGAGGAGAGCAGGAGGCAAGACCGGGAAGGAGGGCAAGAATGGCAAGAAGAACGGCAAGAAGCTGCTCAAGCAGCAGGAGAAAGAGGAGTTCCAGAAGCCCACCAAGAAGCCACCTCCTCCCAAGGGGTCTCTGGCCTCCTTCATGGACTACTTCGAGAACAGGAGGAGGCTTCTGGTGAGAACATGATCTAACACTACGATGAGACTAAAGCACCTCTCTGTCAACCGGACGATCCTACCCTCGGTTGCATGGAACGTTCGTCTTCCACCTGTAACCATTGGTGACCACTTTCAACAGAAAATGCCTTTTCTGTGCAGCGGTAGAGTAGGTGAAACACTAGGAAAGCATGATATTAATGATATGATACTGTTCTACTGTGACTTGTTTACAATTATTATGCTTTTGTTGATATATTTCTTATATATTAACACATAGCAACCGTTGCCATGTACAAAAGGTCTCTATTTATTCTATGTTCAAACTACCTACATATTTTAAGAGGACTCACCACGCCAAATCTTCGCTAAGCTGCTGGGTGTGTCAAGGGAGGGATATCCACACACCTAGATCCATGCAATAATTCACTTTATCTGCAAGCTTTCCTTCT
>NC_140167.1:184591850-184614350 GCF_963971535.1 Notolepis coatsorum
CCTCGCCACTGAGAGATCGAGCTGGGCAGGTGAAAAGATGCGACTGCTGTTACCTCAAGTACCGGAGGGGACTTGTGTGCTATGTATGACTTAGTCCACATTGCAGCCGGCTTGTGGGAGGCAAGAAACAGCGTTCGTGACAGGGGAGGGTTGAATTGGATGATACGAAATTGGGATGGGAGAAAATATAGAAAATGGGAGAACAAGTGGATAAAAAAAAAAGATGAGGTTTGCCCTAATATTTCAGAGCGGAGCTCCCGCGCTGTGTTTGTATTAAGTGCAGGATTCAATGTGACACGGTATCATCACAATCAAACAATGGAGCTGCCTGATATGTTGTACAAACAAAGGCAGTTATGTAAAGGACTTTTTGTTGGTCAGGTTTCAGCACAGAGTCTGCAGTCAAGAAGGAAAGGGAAGGTGTTGCTGGTGTGGTAAATTCCCACAGACTTTCTACAATAATTTGAGGTTATTGTAGCACAACACAATGAGATTGATTATCTGGAAGGAGGAGGAAGGATTCACACTGATAGAATTGTTGGTCTCCTCATCTGACTTAGCAGATGAGGAATAAAACGTGTACGCCAAACAAACCAGAACTGTATTTCAACTCAACTGATTTATTTGAGTCAGGGCCAAGGGTGAATAAAAGGTTGACTTTTACATACAAAAGACGATCAGAGAACATTAACAGAGCTGTCTGTTTGTACAGAAATATCACAATCAGGTTTGCATCTCCAACCTCAATAATGTACATAAAACAGTCGGTAACATAATCTGAACATACATTGAAAATACTGTAAGCCCTTTTTTGCATATAAGTAAGCCTGGTTTCTAAGCTAAGTTACATTCTAGTCTAACCAAACAATACGGGTTCCATCCAGCTTACTTACATCAAAAAGCAGTAGTTTCTCTGGTCGGGAGGAGTCGGTGGAGCTCAACAGACCCCCTGGGTTGGTCCCGGTCTGAGAGCTCCCGAATTATCATTTAGGGCCCTCCTATATACTATAATTTCTAGCCAATAATAGAATTCAGTTCACTATTACAGTTGATCCAATCATGCATCTCCTGTGGGCGCCTTCTGTGAGCGGTGTCCTGTGGCGCTGGCAGCCCCTCCCTCTGGGTTCCTCTGTGTGTCTTCTCACGGGGGGGGCTGGCCTAATGTCCTTCTGGTGGGGGGTCTCCTTGTGGGCGCTGGCAGCCCCCCCCCCTGGGGTGTGGCGACGTGATGGGACAGAGACAGAAGGGGCCCATCGGTGGCCCACGTCCGTGTGATCTTTTGCTGAGATGAAGGGGCCTGGCTTGTCTCACGAGGGGGGGTGTGACATGATCGCTTTGACCCTTTGGGCCTTCTTTACCATACAGTACTAATCTGATCACCTAGTGGGGGTGACCTTTGTCTATTCAACTATCCCTGCCACCACTTCTGCTAAACAGTATACAAGGCTGTTTATGAAATTCAACTCAATATTACCACATTCCCCGTTTTGACGATTCTTATCGTCACATATGATATATTGACTTGATTTTCTATACATTCTAACCATACATAATAAAATTCATTCTTTCCAAAATTAAAATTCATTTTTTTTCAAAATTTCTCCATTTTTTTTTTCTTTTTCCATTTTTCTTTGGCACATCTCATCAATTTTTGCCTTCTTGTCTTCTTCTTTTCTTTCCCACATTTCCCCTGACTATGGCCCCCTCCCGGGGAATCCAAATGACCCATTCATCCAGATCCCCAATTAACCTACTCTGCCCTCATGATCCAGTGTTTACCACCTACTATCATTGGGCTTTGTTCCTCTGGGCTCACAGCCAGAGGCCTATTTGTTGAAAACAATTAAAACAATTTAATCTAAACATTACACATTTCAAATAAAACACAATTTTTTAAAATTATGGTATCCGTTTACATGATCTGGGGAGACACAGAAATTATTATTCATTCTTTCATACATTTTGAATTCCACATTCATTCTCTGATTCTGCTAATTCCTTTTCCAAGTCAGCCCAATCACATTTTGCATAATCAACTCAGTTGGTCTTCTCACCTCTCCCCCCTTTATGAACATCCCATGGACATAACACCCATGGACATAACAATACCTACCACCTCAGCGCACAGTCGACAGGGAGGGCGGAGCACCACGCAAGGAAATTTTTTTTTTCACCATGTCGGCCATAACCTACACCTCACTTTTTACTCTACCTATGTGTATGTGTTTAGTTTAGTACTCCTGCGTTGTGTCATAATCTATACCAGTTGTTACCGTTCAGTCACCTCCCGTCCAACATACCAATCAATCACACAGAGGCCCTTGTTCAACGCTTTGGTTGCACAGTCTCCGACCGTTTTCGCCCCCCCCCCCTCCACCCCATGTCGGCCAGCCTCAGCTGAAGCCAATGTTTGTAGGCCTGGACCTCGTCATACTCTGTCCCATGACTGTATTTTCATGGATCTACAGACGAACGACTCCGTCAGTCTGGAGGTTTGTCTCAACCTCCGGCCTTTGTATCCGGGGCTATATTGAAGGAGGGGCCGCGTCTACAAGCGACCTCTTTCCACAGTCCAACAATCTCCCACAGGAACTGACTGAACGGGTTCACACCATCGTGTCATAATCTAATGAAATGTATTCCTACACATTTTCCCCATGATCCCTCCACTTGTGATGGTCCATCCTCCCCTCCGACTGAACTGCAAGGGAACAAAAACACAGAACAAATTTTCCTTATACAATATGTCAAATATTTCTCAAGAGACGCCAAATGGTTAACCATTATGCAAAACGCGATGGGACCACTTAACTGCCATCGATCTGATCCAATGTATCCTCACGCTTCAACCGTCCTCTCACCAGACCATAGAGAAACAACAAACAAAAGGCAAATAATCAAAAAAACATCCCAACAGATGTGAAAGCAAATCAATGCTCCAACCGCAGACCACCAGAAAAGAAAAGAAATAACCAAAATGAAAGTAATAAAGACAAACTCCCTCAGTAAAACGAATGATATGAAACAAATGATAATGGTATACCCCAAGTGGTTCGATACACCCCTTACTTAAACACAATTTGTTATTTTTAAGACTAGTTTCACCTCAAGTGAAAGCTAAGTTGTGTGTGTGTATGCATGTGTGATCAAATTGTGTGAATGTGTCTGCGTGTGTCTGTGTGTGTGTGTGTGTGTGTGTCTGTGTGTGTGTGTCCGTGTGTGTGTGTCTGTGTGTGTGTGTCCGTGTGTGTGTGTGTGTGTGTGTCTGCGTGTGAATGGGTAAGCTTCCTGGCCACCATCCCCCGCTTAATCATTCACTGAAATCAAAAGGACATCTCAATCTCACACATACATACAAAAATTAAATTTAAATAAAAAATAACATCTGTACCAAACCTCCACTTTCACAGTGTCACAACACATTCAATCCTGAACCTTCTTAGAGTTTACTAAAAAAGAAATAAAAGCAAAAAACCACCAAACATCACAATTCAACATCATCCACGCCTCATTCATATTATAAACATATACCTTTCACCACACTCGTTAATCATTTCACATTTCTGACAAACAAAGGTTAGTTCTTCTGCACTCATCTCTTCTGCTCTCTCATCAGGCTACACTCATCTCTTCTTAACCTCTACTCTCACTTCAAAGACGGACTGGAATCCATCTTTAATTCAGACCTATCCATGCCTTCCAGTGCACAAACAGATCCAAATATTCCTTTATCAACCAGTTAACATTCATAAGTCATAACCCCAAATGAATGCCACTTTCTTGATTGTCTCTCTCACTTAACCCAGCTGTTCCCTGTTCTCTCCCCTGTCTCACCTTCCTGTCACTTCCTGGCCCCCTGGCCCACTACCTCCACTTCCTGTCTTCTGCTCTAACGCCATCTGTTATCTCATTATGACTTTTCTCCTGCATCTTCACCTCTGACCCTCTCCTGTTGCATCTAATCTCTCTCATCCTGTCATAAAAGAACAAACAGCCATTGTAAACAGCTGTATACACGACCCCCCTTGGCCGTTTACTGCCTAGTAAAGATAGCCTGAGCCACTCCTGTGAGTTTCCGTGACCTCCCTGTAACTCAACAGAAGGATTAATCATTTCATACACAATTCATCTATCAAACATTTATAATAACTGCTAAAACACAATCTTACATCATAGCAGCTTCTAAACAACCCCCTGTCACTAAATTATCCCACTGTGACCCAAGGATTTGCAAATGGCATTTAAAGACATAACATTCTAACAGTATTTCAACATAGCAATGAAACTCATTAAAGATTAATAAAAACAATCGTTTCGATCACTGTAAACACAACCATATCAAAACTTGTCATTGCAGCAAGCCTCCATCAATAAATTATCCTACAAGTCGGAGGCTTGTGTCAACATTTTAACACTGTATTAAAGATTTACCAATCTAAAACAAGCATAAACACATGTCCTAACCATATTAACAGTGTATTAAAGATTTAACAATCTAAAACAAGCATCAGTAAATTATCCTGCTTCACAACCGGGCTTGTATCAAATTCCACTATAAAACATTTAGCAACTAATATAAACATTATCCTATTTAAATCAACAGTGTCATTAAAGCTATAACAAGTATCAACATCTGACATTTCAACATCAATGCATTCTATACAAGCATCTTAATTCAAGCTACATACTATCTGATGAATTGAAAATGGGGGACCCTGATGTAAACAAGACAAAAGTCTTCCTTTGGTCTGCATCCCCTTAACAATTGTGTGTATTGAGCTGTACTTATTTCTAACCTAACCACCATACATGTTACACCTCTTCCCCTGCTTACACAAAAATACAATGCACAATATACAAATACCGCCATATTACATAATGCAGAATATCCTCTTACCCGTTATTTCTATCCCCTGAGCGAACTATCACGAATGCACTAGACCCAATCCACGTTGTACCGCGCATGCGCAGTGGCACCCGAAGCGGCTGCTATAACGTCGTTTACGACAACCAAAATCTGCCACGACATTCATAACATGCCCCGATATTCATAATCTGCCACGACATTCATCACGTTTCCCTACCCCTCCCCCAACATCATTCTCAAAACTCGAAACGTAACATCTGCCGCCCCCAAACGCCACAAAACAACGGCATGCAAGCTAACTAGCTTTAGCCAGCTCTAATGCGACGTTCAAGGCCCTCACGGGAGCCGTGCCTTTCAAGATCCGTTCATCCACGCAATTCGCTCAGTACCAACCAAAGCATAAACAACTCACACAAGCTTAAAATAGCCAACCACTCTAACAGAAAATAATTTTTAAAACAAATACACCAACCAACGCCGCACATATAGTTCAACACGAATCCTTTCTCCTACCTTCTCCGCCTCACTTCATAGCACCGCGAACGTTACATACTCTCCACAACACTATGACGTCACCAAGCAGCGAATCCCTAATATCATATTATACCATCGTTACTGCATCAATAATAACCCTCAAAACGGCCACAATTTCTCCCGTCCACGTCTAGATTCGCCTCTCACCTGTACTCGCCGCCACAGCGTTTAATCAATCCTCCCATAACGCCATCGTAACGTCCCCAGCTTCACCGCGGACTTTTCCACAGAGCTAAGCCAGCTAGCCCCAACCAACAGTAGGACTCGCCTCCAACATATGTCCGTTGGTCACTAAAATATCATAACAGAACAACAATAAGCTCCTACGTTCCGCCAATCATTCCCAACCACAGCCATAATTCATTCATGCATTTCTTAACCATAGCCATACTCTCCCATACAACCATTAAGTACTTTATCAGTCATTTCGACCGAATTGTTTTTGTATCACAGCGAACGTAATTGAATCAACACGCCGGTTTCGCTCAAGATTAAAAAGGGATCTCCGGACCCAATTCGATTGTATGCCTAAGGACGAACACACATCTTCATTTAATTCGGCCGAATAGGTCCCTGCAGACACGTCCTGACTATCACGTGATCAGCCAGCAAACCATTCATTATTGAGCCTTCTTGAACACGCCGGCACCCCTACCTTCTATTAATTATTACGTGTTAATCCTGCAATCGCACAGACCAAGTTCCCCGATCATGCAGGGGCCAAACTCATCTTTACCATACCTAATTTGCATGTTCTAAATAACAACAGAGCTCTTCTTATACACAGCTCTCTCCCCATTCAGAACAAAAAAATCTTAATCAACCATTACCCGCGCCCTCTCCCTGAGAATAATTTTTAGGGAATTTATATACTCAGAACGCGCCCCTGTCGCACACACCAGATTGCCGCGCTTCCTAGCCAGAAAAGCCTTTTACCTGCCGTCATGCGACGCTATCTCCCTTTACATCATGACCAGATAGTCTGTGCGCCACCAACCTTCTTGGTGCAACTCCCCCGTATAGTTCATAAAGTATATTCCATACGAGTTAACCAACCCAACCCCCGTGGCCCGCATAGGCCGAGACCGGCCTCCTGTGTCTGAATAAACATACCAACATAAAAAGCCCACGTTTGCATGTTCACTGCACAACAAGCGCGATCGTCATACCTCCGGACATCCTAACCTAAGACACCGCAACCCCCAACCCTGCATGCAAAAGCCATATTCACCGTGGGCCCCAACAGTGGCGTACACAACCAACCTTCAACCTGTCCCTCTCTCTCCTCCATTCAGACAACAAGCCCATCGTTAATCACTTCAAACGCAGCAACACCCCAGCTCTTTGCCCCGTGTCCCCAACACACAGCAAGGTCCAGATATGACACATATGACAAGACCCTACCGCACCTTTTCAGGGGGAGACACAAAGGATGGGAAGAACGGCACCATTTCTGTGGTAAATTCCCACAGACTTTCTACAATAATTTGAGGTTATTGTAGCACAACACAATGAGATTGATTATCTGGAAGGAGGAGGAAGGATTCACACTGATAGAATTGTTGGTCTCCTCATCTGACTTAGCAGATGAGGAATAAAACGTGTACGCCAAACAAACCAGAACTGTATTTCAACTCAACTGATTTATTTGAGTCAGGGCCAAGGGTGAATAAAAGGTTGACTTTTACATACAAAAGACGATCAGAGAACATTAACAGAGCTGTCTGTTTGTACAGAAATATCACAATCAGGTTTGCATCTCCAACCTCAATAATGTACATAAAACAGTCGGTAACATAATCTGAACATACATTGAAAATACTGTAAGCCCTTTTTTGCATATAAGTAAGCCTGGTTTCTAAGCTAAGTTACATTCTAGTCTAACCAAACAATACGGGTTCCATCCAGCTTACTTACATCAAAAAGCAGTAGTTTCTCTGGTCGGGAGGAGTCGGTGGAGCTCAACAGACCCCCTGGGTTGGTCCCGGTCTGAGAGCTCCCGAATTATCATTTAGGGCCCTCCTATATACTATAATTTCTAGCCAATAATAGAATTCAGTTCACTATTACAGTTGATCCAATCATGCATCTCCTGTGGGCGCCTTCTGTGAGCGGTGTCCTGTGGCGCTGGCAGCCCCTCCCTCTGGGTTCCTCTGTGTGTCTTCTCACGGGGGGGGCTGGCCTAATGTCCTTCTGGTGGGGGGTCTCCTTGTGGGCGCTGGCAGCCCCCCCCCCTGGGGTGTGGCGACGTGATGGGACAGAGACAGAAGGGGCCCATCGGTGGCCCACGTCCGTGTGATCTTTTGCTGAGATGAAGGGGCCTGGCTTGTCTCACGAGGGGGGGTGTGACATGATCGCTTTGACCCTTTGGGCCTTCTTTACCATACAGTACTAATCTGATCACCTAGTGGGGGTGACCTTTGTCTATTCAACTATCCCTGCCACCACTTCTGCTAAACAGTATACAAGGCTGTTTATGAAATTCAACTCAATATTACCACACTGGTTTTACACTGTTATTCTTGAGAACAAACTATCCAAGCAAAAGCGGAGTTAAAAAATATTGAATCCACTGATTATGTCTGTGTGTGTGCAGGTGTGTGTGTTTGTGTAGTACTGTGTAACACATATATGTTTCCTCACATGTGTATGTATGTATGTATGTATGTATGTATGTATGTATGTATGTATGTATGTATGTATGTATGTATGTATGTATGTATGTATGTATGTATGTATGTATGTATGTATGTATGTATGTTTGTATGTATGTATGTATGTTTGTATGTATGTATGTATGTATGTATGTATGAACAGGTCTGTTAAAGTCACTCCTCGTAAATACTGCCTGTCGTCCAAATCAAGTCCGCAGATTTTTAGGGATGCACCGAAATTTCGGCCACCGAAGGTTTTCGGCCGAAAATGGCAAAAAATTGCCTTTCGGCTTTTGGCCGAAAGAGTTTTTTCACCGAAAATATATCACCGAAACAGAAACAACCTGTAACCTAACGCGTGTTGTTGTGATGATGTCGCGCTGTCGGGAGTCGCGCTGTTTCTATGTAAACTCTGCGCGCAACGCGTCCAATAAATGCGTCTTTAACATCCTTATTTACTATATGCCCGTCGCGGTTAATCACTGAGTGATCTAATATGCATATTCTTCAGAGCGAGAGGGGGGGGATAGTGTTTCTCACATTGACGCCGTCTGTCGTTGATAATATAATCTTTCTCGAGCATACACGTCGCGCGTCTACTGTGCCGAGTCAAGAGAGCGCATTCATCTGGGGACTAGAAAGGTGCGCTCAGTAGAGCACAGATGTCCGCCGCGGCAGCCAGAGAAAAGATGGAATTAATGTACTGTATGCATTCAGAAGTGCTGAATAAATGTTTTATGGACCCATAATAGTGATTATTTATTATTTAACTTAAGTTTAGCCATAATCATATATTTTTCCATAATCATAATGTTCCACAACATTGGTAAAAAAAGAATACTATTCTATGAATCATTTTCGGCCTTTCGGCATTCGGTTTTCGGCCAACTGTTTTCTATTTTCGGTATCGGTTTCGGCCAAGAATTTCCCATTCGGTGCATCCTTACTGATTTTGGCTCGATCGGTAGCACTGCTGCCTTTCATGCCGGTACGCGTACTGTAGGACTCGTGGTTTGAAAACTAGGTCAAGGTACAGGTTTCAGCCGAGGAGAGGAACAGAAAGCATGAATAACACCTGTAACATGTATATCAAAACCCTAATAGTTTGTATCAAAACCCCAATAGTTCTATCAGGGCTTTATCAGAGAAAGTGTAGTTTCATTAGCCACACTGAATACATAGTATGTGCTCCTTACTCCTGCCAGAGGCCTTACGTTTCTGTCAGGCTTTGTGCATATGTAAGTAAGTATGTATTAAGTAAGTATGTAATTAAGTATGTAAGTATGTTTTATTTCTAAAGCACATTTAAAACAACTGTAAGTGCTGTCATATAAATGTCACTACAATAAAATACAGTAAATACATGGTAAAGAATACCAATACGACAAATATAACGACAAGTAAGATTATAAAAATTATAAATAGAAAGATACACAACATAAAACATGGTACTGTAAACTGTAGGTGTGAGATCAGACTATCCAGACTAAAGAGCTAATTTTAAAAGCTAAAAGGCCTGCTGGGTAAACAGGTAGGTTTTTAAAGGCTGACAGCAAGACAGCACACCGTACTGTATGTTGGGGGGGGGGGGCATTCCACAGCTTTGGGGCAGCAACTGCAAAGGCACGGTCGCCCCTAGTCTTCAGCCTTGATGGAGGGACCACCAGAAGAGAGTGACTGGAGGACCTAAGAGATGAAATGCGGCAAATTTGAATGAAATTCGAATATTAACCATAAAATGTACATATTATTATTATCGATGGATGCGTAAAATGCTTACAAGCTCACAAGTTCACTGCTGCATTTGTGGTACGAAACTAGCGTACCGTTTTCAGTTCATGTATTTTTTTTATAATTTTCTATTTAATGGGAGTTTGGTATTGAAATTCATATATATCTTTTCAAATTAAAATACAATTTGAATATTGAAATCAATTCTGACCGCCCTAATGAAGACCCTCTATCAGTATTATGACCAATCACTCTTCCCTCTCTGCAGAGAACGACAAGACGATGAGGGGTCTTCGCCAGGAGGATTTGGTCAACCAGGACCTGATTACGGAGCTGAGAAAGGAGTTCAGGATGGTCCACAACGACTTCTACATGGTCCTCACAGACACCGACATGAGAGTCAAGGTAAGGTCTGCTTACATCCAGGGTGTGATTGGCTTGGGGGGGGGGGGATCCATACCCCTGCTTCATGTCCCTACCTGTGGTAATTTATTTTTATCACTGGTGGGGATACGGTCTATCCCCCCTTCTGGTAGATTATAATCATATATCATTCATTCTTGCATTGAATTAAATACATAATACGCAACAGCATCACCCTGCTTGCCAGTGTCTGAACTGCTGCAGCGAGCTGTGTTGTTGTTGTGTTGCTGTGTTGTTGTTGTGCTGCTGTGAGATGTGTTGTTGTGCTGCTGTGAGATGTGTTGTTGTTGTGTTTCTGTGAGCTGTGTTGTTGTTGTGCTGTTGTGCTGCTGTGTTGTTCTGCTGCTGTGAGATGTGTTGTTGTTGCTGTGAGGTGTGTTGTTGTTGTGCTGCTGTGAGATGTGTTGTTGTTGTTGTTGTGCTGCTGTGAGGTGTGTTGTTGTGCTGGGCCCTGTTCCTCGTACCTGGCTAACTGAGTTAGCCGGATCATTTTCAGGATAACTTGACATAAGCTAGACTTTTCGGTTCCCCGACGCGCGTTTGTCTAAATCACTATGGCAACAGATCAAAAGGTTTGAACCTGCTCCAGCGCAGAGTTTAGTTCAGTTAGCTGGATAAACTGGCCACGCCCTCGCAAATAAATGCCAGCTCCCTTCCTCACAGATTCTGAATTATGTTTTTGTGCTTCATTTTTCAAGAGGGGGCTTTTGAAATGTAAAATAATAGACCTAAAATGCTGATAATAAATCATATTCAGACTAAGGCGTGGATGAACCACAGGTTTCTACAGGTCAACAGCTCCAATTTTACTCTATTTACACCCACGACTTCACCGCAGTCCACCCCAGCAACACCATCATCAAGTTCGCTGACGACACCACCGTGGTGGGCTGCATCTCAAAAGGTGACGAGACGGCGTACCGCGATGAGGTAGAGCAGCTGTCAGCCCTGTGCAAAATTAACAACCTGCAGCTGAATAAGCTAAAGACCCAGGAGATGATCGTGGACTACAGGAGGAAGAAGACCGACATACAGCCCCTGTACAATGACGGGGGATGCGTGGAGAGAGTCTCGGTCATCAAATTCCTGGGCGTCCACCTGGAAGATGACCTGACCTGGAGAACCAACACCAAGGCAATTGTGAAAAAGGCACAACAGAGACTGTACTTCCTGAGAATACTCAGGAATTACCACCTCAGACAAGACCTGCTTGTGTCCTTTTACCGCTGCTCCGTGGAAAGCATCCTCACCTACTGCATCAACGTGTGGTTCCTCAGTTGCACAGCCGCAGAGATGAAGGCGCTCCAGAGGGTCGTCAATTCGGCACAGAAAATCATCGGCTGCCCTCTCCCCTCACTGGAAGAACTATACCTCCCGCTGTCTTAAGAAGGCAGTCAAAATACTGAAGGACCCACAACACCCGGGCAACAAACACCTCATACGGCTACGCTCGGGCAGGCGTTTCAGCGTCATGCCCACCCGGACTAACAGACTGAAGTTTAGTTTTTATCCCAGGGCCATATGTGCACTAAACTCAGCTAAAATTTTAAACAACAATCTCCCCTGCACCCCCCCCCCCCCCCCACACACACACACAACACTAAGGAATAGTGCAATTATCTTTTATACCCCCCTGTTTATGTTTATGTTATGTCTATTATGCCTTACTCTTGTTTTTATATTTAATACTGTGTTTAGGACTGTGTTTTTATGATCTAGGACTGTGTGACGGCTAGCACCTAGGGCTGCATTTTAAATTTCGTTGTAACACTGTAACAATTAGAGATGTTCCGATACCATTTTTCCCTTTCCGATCCGATTCCGATACCTAAGCTTTGGGTATCGGCCGATACCGATATTTATCCGATACCAGTGCATAAAAAAAAAATTTAAAAAAAAATTATATAAATTATACTTTTTTTTTTTTTTTTTTTTTTAGATACTGTTATACTGTTTTTTAGTAATAACTAGAACGTATGGTATTTATTCAACAACAGGTGATTGTATAGATTTGTATTAGTATCATTAATCAATGAGTATGGGCTGCAGCACTGCAGATATACCCTACTCCAATGATCCACACGGACATTAAACGGTGTTGCACTCGCTACTCACTGGCTCTGCAGATATACCCTATTCAGTCTGTAAGCTAGTGGCAGACGTTCATGTTGTGATTTTTGATGCAAAATAAATATTCAACATTCTCTTTTGAAACTCCGCCTCAGACTCTTATCCTTTGGCACTTGCTGTACTTTGCTTGCAGGTCTGCAGCCATTATTGCTGGATTATGTGAATAGCACCAACTTTAGACACGGTAACGTTATCAAGCTAAGCTAACTGACCTAGCTCGCCTTCCCGCATCGACATTAAGATAACGTTAGTAATAGTCAGCTAACGCTAGTCCGTAGCTACTTAACTTAAATACAATTCACCGTGGGTGCATTATTGTTGATAGACGGTCACGGACAGTGTTAGGTCCTGGAGAAAGGACAGGCGATCATCTGATTTGATGTAACGTTAAAAGCGGATGTTGTTCCAACTAGCTATCTTTCCAGCTAATGCTATCATAACACCAGCCAAACACATCCCGATTCCCGTCCGAGCTCCCCGTCACACCGCACTGTCGGGGACAATGGAATTTAAGAAAGTGTATCTGCTGTTAAAATGACACAGCATCACACTTTAAAACATGTTCATTTTATAATCCTCACTCTCCGCAGGACTCGGCAGGAGATAAATTACATCATGGGA
The DNA here is from genome assembly GCF_963971535.1 of Notolepis coatsorum. Lineage (NCBI taxonomy): Eukaryota > Metazoa > Chordata > Actinopteri > Aulopiformes > Paralepididae > Notolepis > Notolepis coatsorum. The sequence goes on from NC_140167.1 coordinate 184,604,811, forward strand.
TCGGAGGCTAGAATTTACGTGTACTCGCCGATACCGATACTAGCATTTTAGGCAGTATCGGCGGTATTTCCGATACTAGTATCGGTATCGGAACAACTCTAGTAACAATGACAATAAAGATCATTCATTCATTCATTAATTCATTCAAAACGGAAGCCATGCTGGTTGGTACCCCACTCCAGGTCCGGTCATCCACCATCACCACCATCTCCTTCTCCGGCCAGGACATTCCTCTCTCCACCCTTGTCACTAACTTGGGCGTGAAAATGGATCCCCACCTCTCATTCGAGACTCACATCAAATACATCTGCAAGACCGCTTTCTTTCACCTCAGGAACATCTCAAAACTCCGCTCCTCACTCACTCTGGCAGATTCTGAGAAACTTGTCCACGCCTTCGTCTCCTCCAGGCTGGACTATTGCAATGCACTCCTTATCGGGATCCCTGGTAAAAGCATTCAAAAACTGCAGACCATCCAGAATAGCGCTGCTAGGATCCTGATGAGGGTGCGCAAATATGACCACATCACCCCCACCCTCAGATCAATTCACTGGCTCCCCGTGGAACACAGGATCGAGTACAAGGTCTCCCTCCTCACTCACCAGTGTGTACACGGTGGTGCCCCTGCCTACCTCAAGGAACTCCCCAGTCCTCCTCACACTCCCTCCGCTCCGGCACAGCCTACCTCCTCAAAGCCCCCAGGACTAAGCTGCAGCCTGCACACCATGGGCGATCGAGCCTTCTGCTCGACCGCGCCCAGACTATGGAATGCTCTCCCCAACCACCTGAGAGCACCACAAACTGTTCTTATTTCTTATATATCCATTTGTATTCTATTCTTTTTAACTCTGTAACACTCTGAGACTCTCAGGAATGTAGGGTGCATTATAAATTAAATGTATTATTATTATTATTATTATGGATTTACTTTGTCCTAAATAATGCATGTCATAGCTATACGGCGCTCGCGAGTCGCGACACACACTGTGGTTATTTTAATAACGGAGCATTGCAAATGTGAATCCCGCTGGGATATTTTTTTCTTTTTTTTTTTTTAATCTTTTTTCCCCTCCTTTTTCCTCCGATTTTCTCCCATCCCAATGTTAGTCGTTATGCCAATTCCCAATCCCCTTCCTGGTCGCTGCGCACTTACCCCCCACAGTCGGTCTGGGATAGTGGAGGCTATCACGTGCTTCCTCCGACACACGTCTAGCCAATCAACCGCTTCTTTTCACCTGGCAGCGCGGACTCTCACAGAGAGGGCGTAGCGTGTGGAAGGATCACACTATCCCACTTAGATCCTATCCGCGCTTAGCAGGCGCCCCGACCGAACTGTAGGAGTTGCTGTTTACAACGACCCGGACCCACCCCGCCAGCTTCTCCCACCCTCTAATACTGCCAATTGTATTAGTGTGAACGGCCAGCCAAGCTGGTGACAACCCCGGAGCTGTGAGCTGGATTCGAACAGGCAAATCCAGCGTCTCCGGGGTTGGTGACGAACGCAACCTCCGTTACGCCACCTGACCGCCCCCCGCGGGGATATTTTTAATGAATGAAACCTATCGAGCATTTTGGCTCTGATTCGTTTCATATTCTCTGCTGTGGATGTATTTGCTTAAAGGTCCCATGCATTATAAATGGCCTTTTCCAGTGTTTAGCATTGATTCCTAGCAATTGGGGATTATATCAATGTGGTCTGTGTCGTTAATTATCATATTGACTCATCAGTCTAGTCTCGAGTTCACGAGATCTTCCCTCACTCAACTAAGCTGTTCTGATTTGACTCGCAATGCGACGTAGCAAGTGATCTGCATAACTAACGCCCCCTCTATGGTTGTAGCGCATAGTGTAACCCGACACTTCCTCAAACGGGTTTTGACAGAGGCAGAGAACGAGCGAGCGAGAGAGAGGGAGAGAGAGATAGAGAGGGAGAGAGAGAGAGGGACCGGCGGGACCGTGCAGAAGTGTGTAAAAAAACTTGTGTGCGCCATCTCTCTCCCTCGTTGGAGCATTTACACACAAACTTGACTGCGTGTGTGTCAGGGACGCATCTCTCCTCTCTCTCTCTCCCTCTCTCTCTCCCTCTCTCGCACAGGCGCTTGCTCGCTCTCGCTCTCTCTCGTATGTATCACGCTGTATGGGTGGCGTGTTGCTTTTTAACAGCGGAGGAGTGCAAGAATGTGACAATGTGACCATGTGACCGCGGCAGCGCGAGAGAACGGCAGTGCGGAAATAGGCTGTCTATTGCCATTCTCTAAGACAAACGCTAACCTTAACCAGCTCCTTAACAGCGCCTAAACTTAACCCTTCTAACCTTAACCAACTCCGAAACAATGCCTAACCTTAACCTTAACCATGCCTAACCTTAACCTTAACCATAGAAAGAATATTGCCATTCTCTAAGACAAACTCTAACCTTAACCACCTCCTTAACAGCGCCTAAACTTAACCCTTCTAACCTTAACCAACTCCGAAACAATGCCTAACCTTAACCTTAACCATGCCTAACCTTAACCGGCGAAAGAATACATGCAAAAAAAAAAAAGAAAAAAAAAATTGATGTCACCAACGGACCGCAGGATCGCAGGACCGCAGCGCTGCCAGGTGAGCTAAGCTTCGAATGAAAATCATGGCGGATTACGGCTACATAATGCCGCAAGCTCTGCCGCTCCGCTCTGCGGCTGCCGCGCCTGCCGCGGGGCGTGTCGCAGCCAATCAGGGAAAACGCGGAAGCACTCTGCAGCACTCCTCCGCTGTTAATGAGCAATAGGCGTATGGGTGACTGTCACTGAAAGCGCTTATGGGCGGAGCCCATCCAATATGAAATCCTGAGGCTGAAAAATTATGCTTTTGAGTACTTCCATAGTCTTCCATAGACTCACAGGAATTGTGTAAAGTTGCCCAAATAGTGCAAGAATAGCAATGCATGTCCCCTTTAACGGAGCGCCCGGATTGTGTTTCATTCAAGCATAAATTGAAGCGTCTTTATGCGTGGATTGTGGATGTGAATTATGACGAATCTGAAAATCTGTGGATTGTTGAATTGTATCACTGTCACTCACACGTTATTGTGATATTGTAACTGGGATTAAAATGTCTGAGGAGATGCGCTGTTTGATGCATTTGATGACGTGGACGTGACTTGAGAAAAGTGAATGAGCAATTGCAAGACTTTGACGTTTTGATTAGGGATGTCCAATATTATCGGCCTACCGATATTATCGGCCGATATCGGCATTAAAATGTGATATCGGAAAATATCGGTATCGGTTTTACATTTTATTTTATTTTTACATTTCTATAACCTTTATTTACCCAGGCAAGCAAGTAAGAACAAATTCTGATTTTATTTATTGTCAAAAGTATGCATAATGTTGTGTTAATTCCACAACAAGAGATATGTAATGTTAATTACCTGAAATTATTCGATTTTTGGGGGGGGGGAAACCCTGCATATATCGGTATCGGTTGATATTGGTTGATATCGGTATCGGAAATTAAGAGTTGGACAATATCGGTATATCGGTATCGGTAAAAAAGCCAATATCGATGAATGAATTTGAGAAAATGCATTTATCTGTTCAAGCACTGTTATCTGATGATGAACAAGAGGGTGATGAACATGACTGGTGTCACTGGTATAAACCAAAGGTTAATCAATTCAATGCATGTATGGATGATGTCCGAAACAGATTAAAACCTGATTAATAGTGAAACTGTATAGCCTCCAAGCCTCTCTGACACGTTATTTCGGGGGTCGCACCTTGAAAACTTTGGGAACCATGTATTTATATAGTACATGATACCTAAGCACATACAGTACAGATATTCTCATAAGTATCTATTAATTCGTATCAATTAGATACTCTTTGGGCTTGTTTTTATCTACTTATTCTGAAAGAGTTGAACTAATTATTTTCGCTAGCAAGATCTCATTCCATTATTCATTCCATTAAGCCTATTGCCAGCAGGCACATTTAAAGAAATATAATCTGATTGATTGGGGTAATGAGGGACTTAAAATTAGCCTATAGATATGCATTTAACTTGTCGGCGAGGCTATTGAGCTGTACTGTATTGTACCCATTCTGCAATCTGTTAACACTTTGACGACCGATGGGCTTAGGCCCTTGTTAGACAGACTGTTTTTGTGTTCGTTTTGAATACGTTTTGAATACGTTTGCTGTCCCTATTAGATAGAAATGTCGTTTTGGCAGGAAACGTTTTGGCCCTACTGAAAACGCTAAATTGTGTTTCCGTTTTGGAAAAACGCCAAAAACTCACCGACAACGTGTCATGTAATCTGCGCGGAGCCGTTGTTGCTCAACGCCCATGCACAGTAGATACCCACATCTGCGTGCCCCTCACCAACGTCCGGTGACAACAGAGCTATAGCTGCAGCTACCATGTGTTGTCAAGTTATTGTTATAAGGACCCCAGTCCAAGCTACAACAGTCTGCATTCCCTTAACAATTGTTTGTATTGAGCCGTATTGTATTGTACCCATTCTGCAATATGTTAGTTTACATCCATTCATTCTGCTAGCATTAACGATTGCATGAGCAGCTGGCTAACGTGAGCTAACGTTAGCTACCAGACCCTGTTAGCTCAGAGCCCCTCTTTCAACATAACAAGCATTAAACAAAATGGCCCAGTCATCTATTCACTTTTGTTTAATACATGAGGCGTTGTCACTAATGTTATCTAGCTACTGATGGCTCCTGATATCATCCTGGTGCTGGCTGGCTAACTAACGTTAGCTTCTAGCCACAATGCTATACTGTTATACTGGCATATTCCATTCACGTTAGCATGTAGCTAACAACATCGCAGATCTTTTTTTAGACTAAACTATCCGCTCTTGGTGGTCACTTGTGTTGATGTTAGTTTTGTTTCATCAACAAATCATCAACAAATGAGGCAGAACACACAGTGAATGTATCCGTTTAGTTTATTGCACTTTTCTAGTCTAATTAATGGCTAGAGGACCGGGGAATGTAAACAAACATGTGGGTTTTCTAACAGCTATATCTATACTTTATAGTGTTGCTATCTGTCCATTCTCATTGTCAATTGAGTGCATAAACCGTCCCTTCAGAACAGTGGAGGCTGCTGACAAAATTTTTAGGTGAAGCACAAATGATTATATTATATTATATATCAAATTATATTTTTAAAACATCCCCCACTGTGTGTCAGTGGTCAGTGGACACAGATGAAAACATATTAACATTAGGTGACAGCGGACCTGACCAGATGAAAACATATTAGGTGACAGCACACCTGACCAGATGAAATCATATTATGTGACAGCGCACCTGACCAGATGAGATCATATTAGGTGACAGCGCACCTGACCAGATCAAAACATATTAGGTGACAGCGCACCTGATCAGATCAAAACATATTAGGTGACAGCGCAGCTGAAGGTGACAAGGAAGCCACAGACTCATACCCCCCGACACTCAACTAACCGCCTCGGACAGTCCTTCATACCAGTGGCCATCAGGCTCCACAACAGTGGGCAGGGACTGCTGCCAGACATCGACCTAGAACTAATAGGAACCCAAGTAGGACAATAACACTACCTTATGCATACTGCACCTTATGTGGATATTGTGATACTGTGAATAATGAATAATGTATATTTCAGTTAGTTAGATAGTAAATTATAACACTACCTTATGCATACTGCACCTTATGTGACACTGTGAAAATATATTTCAGTTAGTTAGATAGTAAATTATATTGACCTATTTGTTTACACTGCTTGTGTTGTTTTCACTACCTGTACCCCCCCCCCCTTCCCCCATGCTGCTATGATGCCTGAATTTCCCCAAGGGAATCAATAAAGGAATATCTTATCTTATCTTAAAAGGAAAGATGAAATTACCTACCTGGGTTCCATCCTATAGAGGCAAATCTTAATAATAATTATGAATTATGAGTGAATTTGTGTTTCACGTGTTGTCATAGAGAAACCTCCACTGCTTCAGAATGACTTAAAGAAAAAAGAAATCCACCGGTAGGTTGTCATTTTATAGCGCCGTGAATATAAGCTTTATCGCAGATTTCATATCATCTATTTTCTGGAAAGCTAGTTATAGAGCTAAAGGCTACTAACGTTATATTCAACGGCATTTCCGTTGTATATATGCTAATGAAATAACATAAACTGCTTATGATCTGGACTATCCCAGAGCATCTATGGATGAAAGGGGGGCGGCGGGGGACATCGATTAGTATTATTGATTACCAATAGAGTGTCCGTGTAAGTAGCCACATTCACAGATCGATTGCTTGCGTTGCACATCAAGCTCCGATCCGGCTATAAATGAGGTGATAAATGTCTTACCGTCAGCCCGTGTGATACCCGGCAGCATTTCCCCGTTATCGATCGGCATTTGGTAGATCGATATGTCCATTGGTTGATGATAAATCCCCTTATTCCATGGTGAAATCTCCGCTTCGAAACGTGATACACGGTGCATGCTGTTGGTTTGTGATCAGAGTAATATGATACTCCGTTGGAGGGTAAAAAATAAATTCTGTTGTGGGAGATTTATAATATAATATGAGCAAATAACTTTCTGAGTCCAAAGTTGAAATAAGAAATAGAAGATAGATTTAATTCCTCACTTGATCAATGATAAGGAATGCCCAGTTGGAAATCAGACCAGTGTAAACAAACGTCTGATCACAAAGTGAAAACACAGTTAATACACAGTTAATACATGCATATGACGTAGACGATGCTGGAAAATCACCCTGAGGGTTGGCTGAAATGACTTATTATGACTGTCTTTTAAGGAAACAAAGCAGTTCCCATAACAGTGTGACTTACGGCCTTATAGCCTCCAGGGTCTAATACACTTACAAGGATACAACCAATATTGTTGTGACTGGCTAAATAAGTGCTTCTCTTAAAGAGAGACGCACACATTACGTTGATATATGATGACAGCCCCTCTCATACAACACCACAATGGTATGATAATATATTTCCACAACAATTTTTTTTGGTATCTCACTTGATTCGATACTCGGTAGTACCGACGTGTTTCGGTTCGGTACCTCAAAAGTACCGAATTCGGTACCCATCCCTAACGGCTATATACGTGCCTCTGGTCCACAATGCATGGCACCGAAACACATATATACGTGGCTGGTCCTTAAAGTGTTAATAACGTTTTCAATCAATCGATCAATCAATCAATTAATGCTGTTAGAAAATCAGGATTTCTGCTATCGACACCTACTGTCTTTTCAGGTGAGGCGGCCGCGCGCAATTATCCTGAGTATCAAATCTGGTTCGAATTAACGAGAGTGAATCAGCGTTCGAGGAACAGGGGAAGCCTGGTTTCAAACATCGGGTTAATTGAATCTGGATAATGGGACTTTTGATCGACTTAGTTGAACCAGGTACGGGGAATAGGGCGCTGCTGTGAGATGTGTTGTTGTTGTTGTTGTTGTTGTTGTTGTTGTTGTTGTTGTTGTTGTTGTTGTTGTTGTTGTTGTTGTTGTTGTGTTGATGTTATATGTGTTGTTGTGCTGCTGTGAGATGTGTTGGTGTGCTGCTGTGAGATATGTTGTTGTTGTTGTTGTGTTTCTGTGAGGTGTGTTGTTGTGCTGCTGTGATGTGTGTTGTTGTTGTGCTGCTGTGAGATGTGTTGTTGTTGTGTTTCTTTGAGGTGTGTTGTTGTGCTGCTGTGATGTGTGTTGTTATTGTGCTGCTGTGAGATGTGTTGTTGTTGTGTTGCTGTGAGATGTGTTGTTGTTGTGCTGCTGTGAGATGTGTTGTTGTTGTGCTGCTGTGAGCTGTGTTGTTGTTGTGCTGCTGTGAGCTGTGTTGTTGTTGTTTTGTTGCTGTGAGATGTGTTGTTGTTGTTGTTGTTGTTGTTGTTGTTGTTGTTGTTGTTGTTGTTGTTGTTGTTGTTGTTGTGTTGCTGTGAGATGTGCTGTTGTTGTTGTTGTGCTGCTGTGAGATGTGTTGTTGTTGTGCTGCTGTGAGATGTGTTGTTGTTGTTTTGTTGCTGTGAGATGTGTTGTTGTTGTGCTGCTGTGAGATGTGTTGTTGTTGTTTTGTTGCTGTGAGATGTGTTGTTGTTGTTTTGTTGCTGTGAGATGTGTTGTTGTGCTGCTGTGAGATGTGTTGTTGTGCTGCTGTGAGCTGTGTTGTTGTTGTTGTTGTGTTGCTGTGAGATGTGTTGTTGTTGTTTTGTTGCTGTGAGATGTGTTGTTGTTGTTTTGTTGCTGTGAGATGTGTTGTTGTTGTTTTGTTGCTGTGAGATGTGTTGTTGTTGTTTTGTTGCTGTGAGATGTGTTGTTGTGCTGCTGTGAGATGTGTTGTTGTTGTGCTGCTGTGAGCTGTGTTGTTGTTGTTGTTGTGTTGCTGTGAGATGTGTTGTTGTTGTTGTGCTGCTGTGAACTGTGTTGCTCAAGCATCCGTTTGAAAGTAAAACAAAGTGCAAATCCCTTGATTTAGACAAATGGAAACAACAAACAAGTCTAAAGAGAAGATTACTTTCTGTTGCATCGTCTTATTAAATATCTGAGTTGTATTCTGTCTGTCTGCTGGTGTAGTCCATGATCTATGCTGCTAGTCTGCCTGCTGGTGTAGTCCATGGTTCTATGCTAGTCTGCCTGCTGGTGTAATTCATGGTTCTATGCTAGTCTGTCTGCTGTTGTAGTCCATGGTTCTATGCTAGTCTGTCTGCTGGTGTAGTCCATGATCTATGATGCTAGTCTGTCTGCTGGTGTAGTCCATGGTTCTATGCTAGTCTGCCTGCTGGTGTAGTCCATGGTTCTATGCTAGTCTGTCTGCTGTTGTAGTCCATGGTTCTATGCTAGTCTGCCTGCTGGTGTAGTCCATGGTTCTATGCTAGTCTGTCTGCTGGTGTAGTCCATGGTTCTATGCTAGTCTGCCTGCTGGTGTAGTCCATGGTTCTATGCTAGTCTGCCTGCTGGTGTAGTCCATGGTTCTATGCTAGTCTGTCTGCTGGTGTAGTCCATGATCTATGATGCTAGTCTGTCTGCTGGTGTAGTCCATGGTTCTATGCTAGTCTGTCTGCTGTTGTAGTCCATGGTTCTATGCTAGTCTGCCTGCTGGTGTAGTCCATGATCTATGATGCTAGTCTGCCTGCTGGTGTAGTCCATGGTTCTATGCTAGTCTGTCTGCTGGTGTAGTCCATGGTTCTATGCTAGTCTGCCTGCTGGTGTAGTCCATGGTTCTATGCTAGTCTGCCTGCTGGTGTAGTCCATGGTTCTATGCTAGTCTGTCTGCTGGTGTAGTCCATGATCTATGATGCTAGTCTGTCTGCTGGTGTAATTCATGGTTCTATGCTAGTCTGTCTGCTGGTGTAGTCCATGGTTCTATGCTAGTCTGCCTGCTGGTGTAGTCCATGGTTCTATGCTAGTCTGTCTGCTGGTGTAGTCCATGGTTCTATGCTAGTCTGCCTGCTGGTGTAGTCCATGGTTCTATGCTAGTCTGTCTGCTGGTGTAGTCCATGGTTCTATGCTAGTCTGCCTGCTGGTGTAGTC
>NC_140167.1:184619350-184648242 GCF_963971535.1 Notolepis coatsorum
TGACAAATAAAACAAAACCTGATCCCCTTGGGGAGTCTGTGTCTGTCTGTCTGTCTGTCTGTCTGTCTGTCTGTCTGTCTGTCTGTCTGTCTGTCTGTCTGTCTGTCTGTCTGTCTGTCTGTCTGTCTGTCTGTCTGTCTGTCTGTCTGTCTGTCTGTCTGTCTGTCTGTCTATCTACCTATCTATCTATCTATCTATCTATCTATCTATCTATCTATCTATCTATCTATCTATCTATCTATCTATCTATCTATCTATCGATCTATCTATCTATCTATCTATCTATCTATCTATCTATCTATCTATCTATCTATAAATTATATCTAAAAGGACTATGAAACAGTGTCTACAATATGCCATATCTACTGTTGAGGTTCCATGGTAACCGGCATTCCATTTGTAGGCCGACCTTGAGAGTTCTCTCTCTCTCTCTCTCTCTCTCTCTCTCTCTTTCTCTCTCTCTCTCTCTCTCTCTCTCTCTCTCTCTCTGTGTCGAGGAAGGGCCAGGAGCAGGAATGTTTTGATATATATGACAGACTCACTCACTGGACAGACGGGCGCTTCTTGAGACGAACTGCTGGACAGCTAACTGGACCCACCAGCCTGTGTGGCAATACGTCTTAATTAAGGACTAAATTAACTCTGAATATACACATAATGAGCAAGTAGGCAGTGTGATCAAAGGTGCAGATGGGGGTCTGTATGCCCTATCAGTTATATTATATAATATATGTATATATGTATTTACACACCGTGACGTACTGTACAATGAGAGGATGCCTCTGGAGGCTCGATCTGAGAAACAACCAGAAGCTCTCGCTGGGAATTGTGACGTGCAAGAGATTCTGGGGGGCAGCATACGGAGTTTCTGCACAGGAGGTCATGACATTTAAACACCTCCTCTGTGCAACACGCTGAATAGGACACAGAGATCCACTTTATAGGTGTTACTGGATCCCTTCTAGGCAGTTGATTTGAACCAGTGTCAGACTGTTTGGAGAGAATATTTCTTGAGTGAATGTGGAATATTAGATTAGTCATCATTGTAACTGAGGGGTACAATTCCCTGACTGTATTAATCAAGTACTGATATCATTGAATCACTACCGACTTGTACATTACTGGCCAACACCGTACAAAGGTATTCTAGATGACGACACTCGCACAATAACAGGGTTTTCCACACAGAATACTAGTTTACAATATTTATTACGTAAAAGAGATATGGTATTACATTACTTTGGTCAATTGCGCTTATAAGGCAAATAGAATGTGCATAGGCGAGTCAACAGTGAATATTAAGTAATTATCTCTAGTACTCTGGGAAAGGGTGTACTACCGGTTGTAAGCCAGCAGAGGGGGCCAAAGCTCTATGCAAGTCAATGGTTCACGGGGGTGATGTCACCCCTGGAGCGGCAGGGATAGGCAGCCTGGTCCCAGGATGTGCGCCGTGTAGGTGAGAGCCGTGGAGTCTCTGCTCCGGCAGAGACGGGCTCGAGTGGAGGTCCTCACGGTAGATGTGTAGTTCCCACAGCAGCAGCGGGGCAGACGGTTCTGCTCCAGCCGCCACAGTCAAAGCACTGAAGAATAATCCTTGCCGGAAAGTGGCTCTGCTGGCGGGGTAAATCCTCCGTGTTGCGCTGTAGTGCGCGGTGGTTCAGAGTTGAACTTGACGTTGGTCTCTCCTATTTGCACGCGGCTATAAGTGCTCTGTATAGACGCACAATTACTCCCTTCACGTGGTCTTTGACTCGTAATGAAGGCTTTTACTAGTAAATAGCGAACGGTACCTTGAACAAAGGTATTAGGATAACACGATTCTATCTTGGGCGATACGAGCCCTACTCTGCACCACACGTTGCGTAGTGGGTGAGGCTTTACTCGGTAACTGAACCAGACTGAACTGAAGGCGAACTGAACGGGAACTGCAAGGGGGGTTCTACATTTCTTGCGCCATATATATATCCACGGTGGACAAATAGTGCCTATCTCATTTCTGTCGCCTCTCGGTCTCGTAGCCGTGGGCGAAAAGCGGGCATGTTTGGGCGAGTCCCGGCGGCAGCTTTCAAGTCAGCTCGAGTGGGCAAGGCTTTACTCGGTACCTGGCGCCAGGGGGTCGCTTCCAATAGAGGAATGAATATTATGGTCTGTCCTGCTAGACTAAAGGGATATTCCGTGCATATTGTACAAGGAATATACAGGGGATATCAAACGATATGCAGATACTATACATGGGATCTCAGGCAGTAAATATATATATTCGGTTTAATCTGACCCTTTGTAACAGCCGCCCCCTAATTAGTCCCACCTAATTAGCTAAGCAGGGACAGATTAACCGCACTGTCCACCACTCAATGTCTGTGAGGGGTCGGTCAGTTCACAAAGTCAGGGGTCATGGTCGTCATTAGGCAAGTCGGGGAGCCTTGGCGGCTCGATCAGCCTCGCCACGGGTCGGTTGTAGATCCGCCCTTGGCCGAGCACTTCTGCCACTCTGACCTTTCCGTCGGTACCAGTGGTCACTTTGCTTACGCGGCCGGCCGGCCACGCAACTCGGGGTGGTGACTGGTCTATGGTCATGACGACTGGACGGGATGAAGGGGGGCTTAGGAGGAAGCGGGCCTGAGACTGCTTTGATCTTGGCTTGGCTGTGCTTTCTCCTCCTCCGTCTGTTTCTCTTGTTCGCTCTGTACCCCGTGTGAGGAGGGGCCGGTCCCGGCCGCCCCGTCAAGGAGTCGCTTGGGGTGCTGGGTTCGAGGTCAGCTACGTCTGAAGCGCAGCTGAGGGGGGTGGAGTTCCGAACTCCCTCTGGTACCCACGGTTCTCTCACGGGCCTCTCGCTTAATGTCAATAGCCTCTGCTGTATGGGGGAGAGGCCGGTGTCGCTCGCCTCTGTGTGTAGGCAGCTAGTGGCTGCTGTTCGGTTGAGAGATTTAGCGAGGGGGCCTTGTAATGTCCATCCTAGGCGGGTCTCGACTGCTGCAGGACAGCCTCGGGTTCCGGTATGGACCCGGTCTATCGGGACGATGAGGTCTGCATGGTCGGAGCCTATCAGCAGGGTCGGAGTGGCGCCGCCTATGAGCGGGATAGGTAGTTGACGCAGGTGCGCATATTTATCCATCAACTTGGTGACAGGGTAGGTGTACTGCGATAGTCCTATTTCTTGGCTGGTGAAAGCATTTGTGATCTTGTACCGTCGCTCTGGCTGCCCGCTTGCTGCGATAGTGAAGGAGACATTCTCGCCCTTTATCGTCTTTAAATCTCTTCTTATTGTCCGAATCGTCATTTGGTTCTCGCTCCCCCGCAGTCCCAGCTGGGCCGCAGCGGACGCGAGCAGAAGGGTCTTCTCTGACCCGTCATCAAGGACGGCGTAAGTGTCCATGACTTTGTCCCCGTGGCTCAGGAGCACTCTGACCACTTTGAGGAGCACACGGGGGGTCCCGCTGTGCTGGTCAATGTGGAGCACTCCTGCTGGTTGGTTGTCTTGGACCTTCTGGTGGGCTCCGCACCGTGCTGCGCGGTAAGCGGCGCCCGCCTGGGCCGCCTGGCGCCACTGGTTCACTTGGACAGGGTTCAGTGTCTTATATTCGGCGCACTGTGCCAGCCAGTGTCCGCCGTCGCAGTAGGTACAGTAGGGAGCGGTCTGGGGGCTCTTCGGTGCTGGTGCCACCGCCTCGGCATGGTACATGACCGCGACGGGCCCACTCTGTTGTCCTGGGTGACGCTTGTTGATGTCGTGCAGGACCTCCAGGTGGGTGCCACCGCACCTGCTGCACTTTTTCTTCAGGTGGCACTCAGCTGCTAGGTGGCTGCGCGCGCAGCGGAAGCAGCGGCGGTGGTCCTTGACCCACTGGCTCACATCATCCGTGGTCAGCTTCTTGAAATCTTCGCACTGATGGAGCCGATGTTCTCCCGCACAGTACTGGCACTCAATCTTCCACTGGTCCTCTTTCGTCGAGGGGGTGTTGTGGTTGGAGTGCTGCGGTACTGACTCTGATTGGTGCATGACAGTCACCGATCTTCTTCCATAATTTATTCTCCTGGGTCCTTCTCTGGAGCCAGGGGTGCTCCGTACGAATGTATCTAGCCGTAAGCTGCTGACTTCTCTCGCCAGGAAGTCGGCTAGATCGAGGAGGTTCGGTTCGGGGCCATTAGGGTCTCGGTGGTCTCTCTGCCGCCTAAAGCGCTCCTGTCGGGCGGGCGGTAGCTTCTCCAAGATCCTCTCTACATTTGAGTTGGCGTATAGTTCATGCCTACCCTTTTCCCTCTGCGCTCCCAGCATCCCTACCAGGGACTGCACTCTGATGGACAGGTCGTCCAGTGCTCGATTGTCTGTGGCTGGGGGTAGGCGGTCAATATGCCTTATCTCTTCTATCACGTAATCCCATATACGTCCATATCTCTGGTCCAGCGCTGCAAGGGCCGCTGTGTATGGTGTCGAAGAGGAGGCGTAGGCCAGCGCTATATTGTGCGCTCGCGGTACTTTCAGGTGCTTCAGTAATATTGCATACTTGTGGCGTTCATCAGCGACATCCACCATCATTGTCTCTAGGCACATCCGGAGCTCCGTGTACTGTGCTCGATTCTCATGGACGAAGTCTGGGATTGACGGCGTGGCAATGTATGACGCTGTGGGTGACTGATACATCGGTGAGCGTTGGGGGAGAGGCCTCCTAGGCGAGTCTCCTCTGGCGTGTCGTCTTGGGCTGGTACTTGGTGTGTACCGAAGGTCGGGTACCCAGGTGCTGTTCCTCGGGGCTGGCGGTGCGTCAAACTCACCCGTGAGTTGAGTCGGGGGTTGGTAGCGCAGGGCCTCGGGGCTGACATCTGGGCTGTACTGGACCTCCTGGTCCTGAGTACGTGGCTGCGGGTCGGGGCTGTACTGGGCCTCCTGGGCCAGAGCACGTTGCTGCTGGTCGGCTTGACACCCCTCCTCTTCCTCCTCCTCTTCCTCTGCTAGGACCTGGAGTCTTCTGTTCAGTCTCTCGGCGTGGTTCGGTTCTGTACCCCGGTTGCTAGGTCTCGTATGGACCGGCTGGGGAGGGGGTTCAGAGACGTGGACAGGCTCCTCCTGTAGGCGGGGTTCGGAGACGTGGACAGGATCCTCCTGTAGGCGGGGTCCCGGGTCGCTTCGTCGGGTAGGGGAATGTGTCCTAGACCCGTGTCTTGACGACCTCTGAGAGCTCCGTGCGGAGTGAGGGGGTGTCGCCATGGCAACCAGTTTGTCCATCAGCTCCGCCTGCAGCCGGTCGCGCTCTTCCTCGCGCCGGGCATGGGCTGCGTTGCGCGCTGCTTCGCGCTGGGCATTGGCGGCGTCGCGCTGCGCATTGGCGCTGGCCTGGGCAGCGTCGCGCTGTGCGTTGGCGACGTCGCGCTGGGCATTGGCGCTGACATGGGCGGCGTGGAGCTGTGCATTTGCGGCGTCGGCGCGGCTTCTCTCGACGTCGCGCTGGGCATTGGCGCTGGCATGGGCGGCGTCGGCGCGGCTTCTCTCGATGTTCTCTTCTGTCTGGAGGCGTCTGGTCTCCAGTCTTATTCGGTCGTCCTCGCTCCTTTGTTGCGCCTGGAAGCGCTCTCGCTCACCTGCGTAATGTTCGCGCTCGCACGTCTGTCGCGCTTGAAGTCGATCGCGTTCGGTGGAGGCTGCCAGGGTGGCGATGAGTGCTTGCGCCAGCATCTTGTCCGCCTCGCTGGGGGAAGACGCCGTTCGGGGCGATCGGCTCCCGGCAGTACTGGTTGGAGATCCATTCTCCTGTTGCGTACCGAGGAGATCCGTCTCCTATTTATTACGTAAAAGAGATATGGTATTACATTACTTTGGTCAATTGCGCTTATAAGGCAAATAGAATGTGCATAGGCGAGTCAACAGTGAATATTAAGTAATTATCTCTAGTACTCTGGGAAAGGGTGTACTACCGGTTGTAAGCCAGCAGAGGGGGCCAAAGCTCTATGCAAGTCAATATACAAATAGTGCCTATCTCATTTCTGTCGCCTCTCGGTCTCGTAGCCGTGGGCGAAAAGCGGGCATGTTTGGGCGAGTCCCGGCGGCAGCTTTCAAGTCAGCTCGAGTGGGCAAGGCTTTACTCGGTACCTGGCGCCAGGGGGTCGCTTCCAATAGAGGAATGAATATTATGGTCTGTCCTGCTAGACTAAAGGGATATTCCGTGCATATTGTACAAGGAATATACAGGGGATATCAAACGATATGCAGATACTATACATGGGATCTCAGGCAGTAAATATATATATTCGGTTTAATCTGACCCTTTGTAACAATCATCATACAGCACAATGTACAGTACAATGAAAAGAAGTTGGCATCTAACCAGAGTGCAATTAACAGTAAAGTGCATTAACAATATACAGTATGATGAAATGTAAACAAGGGATGAAATGGAATATATATATATAATGAGGCTACTGGGTAATATGCTAATCTGATGTATGTACAGTATTATTATGTACACTAATAAGAGTATTATATATAAGATATATACATACATATAGTATTTGGTTGCCAGTAGTTACAATGTGTGTGTGTGTGTGTGTGTGTCTGTGTGTGTGTGTGTGTGTGTGTGTGTGTGTGTGTGTGTGTGTGTGTGTGTGTGTGTGTGTGTGTGTGTGTGTGTGTGTGTCAAACATGTGTGCACGTGCTAAATGTAGCCTAAACCCCAGATAATCTTCTGGATAGAATAGCCATCCCGAATTTTCTTTGAGAAGTCTGAAACAGACCATGGAAATCTGAATTCCAGTTTGATGACAGTGCAGAGATCTGGCAGGTTCCGACCATAATTCTGGGCTGTCACCGTCTGGCAGTGACGGGACGTGAACACATTGGGTCTCCAAGCACGGGCTGCTTGTCTCGGTACAAAACCTTTACCACTGTCTCTCTGCTCTAATCCCACAATCTGATCCAAGAACCTTTGTGCTCGCAGGTTCCGTTGGAGGCGTCGCCTGTTTGTAATCTCCGCCCCCAACGACGAGGAGTGGGCCTATCAGCAGCAGCTCTACGCCCTGACCAGCCAGGCCTGTAACCTGGGTGAGTCGTCAGAAAACCAAACAATCAGACCAGTCACCCGCTCAATGTATCCAATAACAATAAAAAAGGATTACCATATTTTGAAGTTAGTGGTTTATTAGTTAAAGTGAGTATGCCATAATGCTTCTGAGTTCCCCCGATTGATATGTGGACTTATGAGCATATGTGTCCTTACACTGACTGCCAAAGCAGATGTCTGTTCACTTGTGAATATGGTAATGTCTCAACCTCGAGATGAGCTGGGTCACATCTATGGAAGATTATTTTGTTCCCGGCAACCCTCCAGATGCCTTCAACGCATGTGTGTTTGTGTGTGTATGTGTGTAGCTATGTGTAAGTGATTGAGTTTAGTCCGTGAGTGCATCTACAGCAGAGGGCTCTCGGATGACAGCCCTGGCATAGCGCTGCTCTTGCTGGGGATAACAAGCTCTTTCTCTCTCGCCGACAACAGCCTTCTTCAGCCTGACAATTAAACTTTTTCACCGTTTCGATGGCCATATTTTCTCAAAAGTGCAGCATTTCTACTAAACTTCACAGCTCTCTGGAATGTAACCTGTCTTGAGAGGCTTTACGTAAGACCTGTGTAAACTCACAGGACACCGGGGTGTACTCTCCGTCTCAGTAAAAAAACAAACAATAAAGTCTGTCATGTACAGTCAATCTGGATCAGATTACACCATCTGCGGTACGTAACCGTAGAGAGAGATAGAAAATGCACTTTTTTGCAAGAGCAGGTAATTAAAAGCAAACTGCCGGATGTTGTGGCAAAGGGGCGGGGCTTACACTGTCATATTTGGAGTTTGTTGAAAAGGGGCGGGACTTAAAGCAAAAAGGAGCGTGGACACCGGTCAGAATATATGCATACTAATGTGACGAAAAGTGCATTTTCTATCTCTCTCTAACCGTACTCAGAACATCAGTCAGGTGATGTGAGCGGGGTAGGGGCTCTTAGTCTTGCTTATCAGCAGACCGAGACCAGGGCCCGTACGGGCTGTTTCCCATCTTATGTTGTTCTTGGCTGGGCCTGGCCTGGCCCCATCCCTCCCTCTCCTCTCCTCTCCCTCCCAGACAAAGGCATGTCCCAGTGACTGGGCTACAGGCCTGGGAGGTTTGATCCTGGTATTCAGCACTTGGCTCTCACCTAGTAAAGCCAGTGTTCTCATGTGGTTGGTGCGGGTTCTCTCTCTCACCCTCAGAGGAAACAGATTTTTGGCCCCTCGTTTCGCCCGCGCCCACCGCATTCTCGCTCCATTACCTAGAAACCAGCACCGGCGTGGTTCCAACAACACACAGCCACGTCCAAATAATCTGGGGATAAACAGATGATTGATGGCTGAGAAACAGGTGGTCCTACAGTTTATTGTTTTCCGGGGTTTGTTCTTATAAGATACTAAGACTTTTCTCTGATGTCTTGTCTTCCCGTTTCCACGACGACCCAGGACTGAGACACATTTCCATTCTGAAGCTGGTCGGCACGGAGCATGTGGATATGGGCGGCGTCTTGGAGCTCTATCCGATCAACGGTAAGAACTTTGTCATGTGAAATTGTCCTTTGCGTGTGATACCGTAGATGGGATATGGCAGGTACAGTACGTGCAAAAACACACACACACACACAGACAAACATGCTTGTGCAGGTGAGGAGTGTGGTGCCCCTTTTATTGGCATAGGCAGCTTTGCTCAGCTGCTGCAACGAACCACAAATATGCAGACCCTGATTGTGCCTTGTACTTTAGCCTTAACTGAAGTTCTGTTTTTCAGCTACAAGCTATACTCCCCTCGACCCTCTCTCTCTCTCTCACTCACTCACTCTCACACACACACACACACACACACACACACACACACACACACACACACACACACACACACACACACACACACACACACACACACACACACACACAGACACACACACACACACACGCGCACACACACACACACACACACACACACACACACACACACACACACACACACACACACACACACACACACACACACACACACACACACAATCTGCCCTAGCCTTGTATCCCAGCCCCCCTATTCAAAACTAGCCTCTAAACCCGTACAGTACCCAGTAGCCTACTCCCCAGACTTCAGGCCCTGGCCTCTCCTCCCCAGGCTACAGGCCCTGGCCTCTCCTCCCCAGGCTACAGGCCCTGGCCTCTCCTCCCCAGGCTACAGGCCCTGGCCTCTCCTCCCCAGGCTTCAGGCCCTGGCCTCTCCTCCCCAGGCTTCAGGCCCTGGCCTCTCCTCCCCAGGCTTAAGGCCCTGGCCTCTCCTCTCCAGACTACAGGCTTCAGGCCCTGTACCTCTCCTCCCCAGGCTTCAGGCCCTGGCCTCTCATCCCCAGGCTACAGGCCCTGGCCTCTCCTCCCCAGGCTTTAGGCCCTGGCCTCTCCTCCCCAGGCTTTAGGCCCTGGCCTCTCCTCCCCAGGCTTTAGGCCCTGGCCTCTCCTCCCCAGACAACTCCCTTTATCATCCTCCCAGGTTCTCCTTTTCTGAGAAACTGATTGTTTGATCTCTGGGCATGTTAGGAATCGCCCTCAAACACACTGTATGCTGCAAACAGCAGAGACAGACCATCTCCTCCACACGCCCTTGCAGCTGCATAAGCACAGGCCACTGCTATGGTTGGAGGTGTCCGGCAGATGTCCTGGTAGACATTACTGTTGGAGCTCACTAGGGAACTCTTTACAAAGGGGCGTTTTTACTGGGAAAAGAGAGAGGGGTTTCAGACTTAGTGTAAGAGGGTAGAGATCAGGGAGACTGCTTGACTTTACTAGTAAGACCGAGTTCACTTTTGACACACAGGTGCCAGATTGAGCAAGCCAGCCTGAGCCTAACTTCATTCATTCAATCTTTATTTAATCTCGAAGGATCATTGAGAGCAAGCTCTCATTTACAATGACGTAGAGAAATACAAAACATAGGGGGCGGCTAGGTGGTGTAGTGGGCAAGGCGCTCGCCACCAATGCAGGAGACGCTGGGTTCGAGCCCAGCTCTCCGCATTGCTATCAGCTTGGCTGGTCGTTCATACTAACACAATTGGCAGTGTTAGGGGTGGGAAAGCTGATGGGTGGGGATTGGACGTTGTGGACAGCGACTCCTACAGGTCGGTTGGTGCGCCTGCGCAGCAGAATCAGGAAGCGACGGGGGCGATGATACGAATTTGGGATGGGAGAAAAATAGAAAATGGGAGAAAAAAGTAGATACAAAAATTAAAAATACAAAACATAACTACAAAAAAATAAAACAATATAGAAACAGAAAGTCAATCAATTAAACATTTAAAATTATTAAAAACACCTGCAGACTGTGGTGAAGTGTTTCGCTATTACAGATTTAAACTGACCAATAGATGCTAATGAATTGAGCTTGAAAGTGCATTGCAAAACATTCCATGTTTCTGGGGCACATAAGCTAAAAGCAGATTTGCCTAATTCAGTGTAAACTCTAGGAACCTGTGCCTCTAAAAAACAATCACCAGAGTGAGTATGATAAGATCCAATCCAGCAACGAGGTGATGTAGGGTGGGAGATCACCAACAATGGCCTTATACAGAACCAGATGCCAACGCAAGTCATGTCTCTAGCATATAGGATACAATGATGGGTACCATAACTGTCACCGGTTCACCACTTCTTATCGGGCAACAGTGGCTCGGGAGGTAGAGCAGTTGTCTGGTAATCCGGAGGTTCCCGGTTCGATTCCCACTCCACCCAGGCAGCGTGTCGAAGTGTCCTTGAGCAAGACACTTAACTCCTAAGTGCTCCCGATGAGCAGGTTGGCACCTTGCCATGGTTGCCTCAGCCGTCAGTGTGTGAATGTGTGAGTGAATGGGTAAAATGTGAGGAACAAATTGTAAAATTAATATCCTACCAAGACTACTCTTCCTATTTCAATCCATCCCTATACGAGTAACACAATCCACATTTAAGATGTTGGAAAAACTGATATCAAAATGTATCTGGCAAAAAAAGAGGGCAAGAATACGACTAAAAATATTGATGTCAACAAAAGAGAGAGGTGGCCTGGGCTTACCCAACCTGAGACTGTATTACTGGGCTGCTCAGCTCCGAGCAGTGGTGGCCTGGATGGTAAAGGATATGGAAACCGGTTGGGTCTCTATTGAGCAAAACTCCATACCAGGAATATCAATATCCACCCTCCAATTTATGAGTAAAAAAGCGCAGGGAAAAATTAGAATAACTAATATATGGATCAAACATACACTGAAAATCTGGAACACAGTTAAAAAAACACATAAAAGGTACCGTAGCTTTGTCAAGGGCCATGCCCATAGTAGGAAACATAGAGTTTCTCCCATCCATGTGGGATAACACATACAAAAAGTGGGCGGATAAGGGATTAATTACAATTGACCGACTATTTGATGGGAATACATTTAAATCCTTCTCACAATTACAAAACAGATTTTCTCTACCATCAAGTGACCTATACAGATATCTACAAATTAGAAATGATGTCACTAAACACACAGATTGGGATACTATTAAGAAAGAACCAACTAATATAGAATTCCATTTTATACGACTATGTGAACGCCCGATATTGACAAGAAAACAAATACCCCTTATGTACCAAAATCTAAGGCTAGACATGTCTGATGACACTCTACATATTAAAGAAAAATGGGAACTAGAGATGAATACAATAGTGGAGGATGAAGATTGGGAGGCCATGTGTTTTAACTGTCACAGGGGGATCGGAAGCCAGTTATGGAAAGAATTTGATTGGAAGGTCAAAATGAGATTCTTCAGAACTCCATTGACAGCATGTGTCTTCAAAAAGGACTCTACCAACAAATTCTGGAGGGAATGTGGTATGGTTGGGGATCATACACACATATTCTGGGACTGCCCAAAAATACAGACGTTTTGGAAGGATATAAAAGAAGAAATAGAGAAAATATTGGAAACGGACATCCCCATGGACCCAATGTAGTTTCTGTTAGAAATACAGAGTGAACGAGTGGTGGACACGGATCAGTACTATATTACACATCTTATTGATGATTGCAAAAAAAATTATTACTATTAACTGGATGAAACCTGAGCCCCCTACGACTGCTCAATGGAAACAGAAAGTTAAACATGTACATATGATGGAACACATGACAGCCCAGCTACAGCTGAAGATGCCTCTCTTTGAGAAGAGATGGAGGTCAATTACTAGCTATCGTGGGTAGGCTTAGGGACACACTGCTTTGAGACAGGATGGAGGGAAATGTACAAGTGTGTATTATGGGTATGTATATACAGAGAGGGAAATGTGTAGGTATATTTGAGTAGGCAGGAATGTTTTGGAGGAGGGACCCAATCAAGGTTAGTTATTTGTAAATGTTTACTTTATTTAATTTATTTCCCCCCCCTTTTTTCTTTTTTTTCCGTCTGTATTGTCATTTTTACTGTACTGCAATAAAGTTAAAAAAAATTGTAAAGCGCTTTGGATAAAAGCTGCTATATGAATGCAGCCATTTAACCAAACCTCCCCCTATCCCCATCATGTCTCTGTCCCGTCCAGGCAGTGCCACGGTGGAGCGCGAGGGCATGTCGGCCACCTTGGTGAAGGACATCCGGAACTACTTCCAGATCAGCCCGGAGTACTTCTCCATGCTGCTGGTGGGCAAGGACGGCAACGTGAAGTCCTGGTACCCGTCGCCCATGTGGTCCATGGCCAACATCTACGACCTGGTGGACTCCATGCAGCTGCGCCGGCAGGAGATGGCCATCCAGCAGTCGCTGGGCATGCGCTGTCCCGAGGACGAGTACGGCGGCTACGGCTACCACCAGCACGGGTACGAGCAAGGCTACCACGACAGCTATCACCAGGGGTATGGTTACTAAAGGGTGGGAGGGTTGCTAAGGGTGTATCCTGTATAAGTCACCGCTGCGTCGTAGCTGGTGGTCGGCGTTATCGGCTTAGTTCCATTCGACCCGTGGCAACCTTTTTACTCCTTCCTACCTACCCATCCCCCAGGCTTATGGAGGCTTGGCACCAGAAGGGCATAAATAGACATTTTTATTCATTTCTTTTTCCAATACATATTGCCGTCTCATTGATTTGTTGTTCTTGTATTGTGTTGATATTGATTTATAAAATTTTGGTCAAGAATTCAACAGCGCTCTTTTGGTACTAAGAGACACATGAAAAGCTTCAGTGTGATACTGTATATAGAACTCACCTCACCCCCCAACATGCCACTTATGCCCCTTCGGCTCCAAGCCCGTCCCTGGAAGCTTTGTAGCACTTAGTGGAGGCCTCGGTTCTGTCGCTTTCACCTATCCGGTCCTTTCAGATCAGAGAGTTTGCCGACGCGGGTCTTAGATGAAACTGCTCAGTCAGAAGACACTTAGACGAGCCTGGCGGATCAGGGACCCGTTCTATACTTTACGGTTTTCATTGTTCAACATTTCAAACAAGACAGTGTTTTTGCACATCCAATAGTCATCCTCCTCCACTTGTCATTCACTCCTTATCAGTGTGGACATTTATTTTGTAGATATCGGCCTAAAATAAATCATATATGTATTTATTCGACATCTGTTGCATTTCAGGTAGTTATCATCCATTACTTAGTGGGAGGAAGGTGCTACAATTCTTTTTTTGTAAAGTTCATATTGCTATATATTTTTCTTATTTATACTCTGTTGTGCTATATGATCAATAAACATTTACTTTTGTTTACCACCACTAATTGTCTCTGAGTTGGTTATTACACTCCTGTATCAATAGAAATCGCTTGGTAATCGCTGGTTGTGTCAGTAGATAGCAATGTTCACAGGAATACTACCCTACAAAGGCAAAAAGCTGTAACTTATGTTACTGCTGTTTGCCTTTGTACATCAGAGTACCCCTCTACAAGTGTATGACTACTACCACATCTGTATCCATCTACATGTGTATGTTCTAATACTACTATATCAGTACTGCTCTACAAAGGAAAACTATACTAACTGAAGTGAAGGCAGAATAGTTCTTTAGACTTTACCAACTGTGACTATTTTCTGTGCAACAGCACCTCCTGGTGGCTTGACATGATAATTACTGGCTAGATGACAACTCAAACCAAGGGGTACAGGGAGAGACTAATGATGTTTGACAGGCTTGCCACTTGCTTGACCATTTACTCAAAGATAATAATAATGACATTTTCTAGAAGTCAAAGTCGCTCTACACAAGTCTGATTGGACTCCGTTGTCTTTCAGTGGGAGAGATCTAGGGAAACTCTGGATGAAAGCACTTGAGGCAGAGCTATTCATTACCAGAGTTTGTACAGCGAAGTTTAAAAAATAGTTGTTAGTGGCTCATCATGACTCATTATAATAAGGTGGCCACAACATGGCATATACTATCCAACGTGGACAAACTCATAATAAATAAATAAATGGCTCTGGGTGAAGGTAACCAAACGCACGGACAGGTCATCGGACGTCACGTGACGTGATTTCATCCATCCAAAAAGCACGAGAGCATCATCCACAGTGATCACACCCTCTTGCGAAACGCATCACATCATAAGAATACAATGAATACACTGGGCTGGCCTATCTTCAGATTCCTAAAAATAATAATTCTATAATTAAATTCAATCGATTGAATTGAATCGTGTTATTCTTAATCAGAAAAAGGCAACAATCTAAGGGGCTGGAACCAGGCTATCTAGTCAGGGCCATAAATATTTGGACATTGACACAACTTTCACAATTTTGGCTCTGTACACAACCACAATGGACTTGAAATGAAACAATCAAGATGTGCTTTAAGTGCAGACTTTCAGCTTTAATTCAAGGGTATTTAAATCCAAAGCAGGTGAACAGTGTAGGAATTATAAAAATGTCAGTCTATTTATACAAAAGTAATTAGTCATTTCAAACGATATGCCAGATATTTATGGACCCGACTGTATACACTTCGATTTATTTTCTTTCGTTTTCTGTACCTTCATTCAAATTGTAAAGAGAAACTGATTTTCTTCCCACAGGGCTGAAATGTGTGCCAGGTAAGTATTTCTCATCAGTCTTGGACTATGGTGATGTAATTTATAGGCATACTGCAGACTCAACCCTTAAATACTTGGACTCTGTATATCACTCTGCCCTCAGATTCATCACCATGATAGATACAACATTCATCACTGTGTCCTTTATGAGAAGGTTGGTTTGTCCTCGCTGATGGAGACGCAACAAACACTGGTATTTGTTCATTTTCAAGGCCCTTATTGGTAAGCTACCTCCTTATACTACATCAATATTGGAATGGAATTTTGGTAGCTATGGAACCCGTTCTAGTGACTGGCTGGTCCCTCGAGTTTGCTCTGAACAGGGTAAATCTGCATTTTGCTATGATGCCCTCCGAGTCTAGCTCATGGAATGAACTCCAACAGTCCTTAAATCTTGAGATTCCCCCCTCTGATGCAGTTTAAAACCTTGATCTCAAAGCTTTGTCAATCAAGTTGTACGTGTCGATTGATTTGTTATCCTTGCTTTTTGCCTCGTCTCGTTGTCGTTTTTTTCTGCATGTACATTCGATGTCACTGTAAATGAGGGAAACCTCAGTTGCCTTTCGAGATTAAATAAAGGTTTGAAATTAAATGACATTTCAAAATACTCCCATCAGAAGTAGATTATTATAAAAATGGGTGGTTGCAGCCAAATTGGTATCATGGAACACCTAACAGTCTGCAAAGGAAATGTCTCATTACTATATAGCCCTGTATTTAAAATGATTAAATACATATGTGTAGCTAACATACTAGCCACAGGTCTGTGCACGAGTGTCAAAAGTAGATTCACAACAGAAAGAGTTTAATAAATGTTGTTTTTATTTGAAATGTCATTCTCATTAAAAAAAAGTAGATACCTTCCACACAGGTGTATCATTTGCATCTTTTGTTTTGACCTCACAAAGCCCAGAGTAAACCAGTGGGCCTACCAGGACCAGCAGAGACTCGCTTTAGGCCTTGCTCTTTTTAATACTGTTTCTCTAACAAACGCCTATCTTTTAAGCCGACCGCATTGAAACAAACGCACAATCTACGGAATCAGCGTGAAAGTTGTCCCAACTGCCGTAACCTTTGCAACCGAACGTGAATATATTCTGTGTAAACAAACTTTAGTGCATGATCGGGGTAGTCCAGCAGGATTTAGGCTGTTTCAAGAACTATGCGGATATACTTTTTGATCAATCACCCAAAAATGTATAGTTGCCAGGCAACATTCCAATTCCCTTACAGAGCCAGGCATCTAATAACTCGCAAGCAATGTATATCAATCGCCAGACATCACTTTATGATGATATCACTTTCTTTTTAATACGCCCCCCCCCCCCAAAAAAACATCACAAGCTAAACGAATCCGTAAAAATTCAAATGTTCTATTAAAGTCAGCACTTGAGAATGATTGGCAGTTGTGTTTTCTTCTCTTTTCCAGTTGGCCAAACAGGACTCATCATCACGGCTTCATGCTTTGGAGAGAGCAACAACGGTGAAGCGGAGTTCGAGAGGGTCCCGAGCCATGAAGGTCTTACATACTTCTATGGCGTCCTGTGAGGAGGCAGAACACAACAGAACCAATGAGCTGCATTCAAACGTACACAGCCAATCGACTCATCTCAAGCCCCGTCCTCTTTCCTTGATCCTCCAATCACAACTGTTGCTGCTTCCCTCTGACAAACCTTAGCCCCTTTTACCAACACGCTCTCATCAGAAAATGTAAACAAACTACTACTCGACCACAGGAAAAAAGGTACATAATGTATGTTATGTTATAGCCATAAGTAATATATTTACGTTTTGTATAAGTAATATATTTACGTTTTGTATTGGCAAACATCCAAAACAAACCGGGAGTGGAACCAACAATGATTGTAGTCATGGGCGACTGCGCTCACCACTAGATTAAGACACCCACCCCACCCTGGTACAACGTTTAACGTTTATGATATAAAGTTAGTAATAATCTACTTCGGGATTAAGGTTATGTGTCTATTAATCAGAGGTTCCAACGCCAGGGTCTATATGACAGGCGTTGTACTCTTAAACCAGACCTGGGCAATTATGGGCCACTTCCGGCCCTTTGGGCGTCCGTGTCCGGCCCGCGGTAAATTTTTACAATTGGAGATAATGAATATTGAGCAGAATTAAGTTCAAGTTATCATTGGTTCGGCCCTCCAACACAGTTCAGGTTTCTCATGTGTATATTTGTAGATCTGGTATGTCATAAATGTCTGGATGTAACAGTACTGTCTATCTGTATGTCATGTATGTCATATATGTTATGAATTGAAAATGGGGGACCCTGATGTAAACAAGATGAAAGTCTCTCTGGTCTGAATCCCCTTAACACTTTGAGTGCCAAGGACGAGATTTCTCGTTAGTTCATGGCGACCGTTGAGTGCCAACGACGAGAGATCTCGTATTTTTTTAGCGATTTCCATTCATATGTCATCAATCTAGCCTCACGTTACCACTGCAAACTATCTCTGCGCTCCATTGGGAAAATACCACCCCCTATCGTCTCTCCCTGTGGTACTGCACCCCAGGGATTGGATTGAATGAAACGCATGAAGAAAAAAAATCCTACTTCCACATTTTACTTCTCAGGCATGTAACTCGAGCTGATCGGATTCATTCTGGACCATCAGAACAGCGTGGAATCGGTGTTTCGACCACCCAGCGTTGGATCAATAAACGCAATCGATAATTGGAATGGCGATCAGGAATTGGAATAATCTTTTTGGAGAACATCTGATCTGAGGTAAGGAATCTATTTTACCAGTCTTAGGATAATCAGAGCTTTTTTCACAGAGATATCAACGTGGGCCCTATGTGTGTGTGTGTGTTGATCAGGAAATGGATACTCTGTTTTTCAGCCCGCTTCTATAGCGTGCATAAGTACACATATACTATTGATAATCTAGTGTTTATTTGAAAACGATTCATAAATAGGCAGAACATTTTGTTTTTTGTGTATTCCAGAATATTCCAGTAAACGGCGATTATCACAGAATCTTTATATTTTCCTGAAACTTTCAAAAAACGAGTTTTTCAAAATGGTATAAAACGGAAATGAACCGATTAAAAAATAATCAGTTTTCGACAATGTTGACTGCAAACAAGTCATTGATAAGCAACGGCCATATTATACACATAGCCATAATTTAAGATAGAGTTTATGCGTTCGCAAAAATGAGAGCTCTATCATTGAAGTGGGCATTGGCATTCAACGGGGTTCCGGGGCACCGGACCCGTGGCACGGAAAGTGTTAACAATTGTGTGTATTGAGCCGTACTGTATTGTACCCATTCTGCAATCTGTTAATAAAATGTTCCATCAATCAAGCATAACATTTAATGACTGTTAAGATGGAGTCTACAGACCTATCCAAGGGCAGGAGTAATCCCTGGCACACACTAGAAGATATTCCAAATCATTACCCATATTGAAGCGGTGGTAGACCCCACACATAACGTCATATTTCACGGATTTTTGGTCCTTCATTCGTTACAAAAACGCATTAGGCGATTTTGCCAAAACTGAGCACCATGCACTTGGAGATTACACTCAGAATCTTTCCAGCACTGCAGAGCTGGACAAGACATTACCACCGGTACCCGAAGCCGCCCTGGGTGATCCATGACCAGCAAGATCACATTTCGACACCGGGACCGGCTTTCTACGACTCCAGGCCGCAAGGAATATTGATAGGGAACGAGGCACGGCACTGCCAACTCTTTGGTTTCTCTCCTACGATTCTGGAATGATTCTGGAACACTGTTCTGTCAAAAAGCACACAGTGCTGCCTTCGCTTGGTTCAGTGTAAACAATCAAAGCTGGCAGAATGAGGGTTCTTCTTCAACTGCAATATTGCGGGATCTCTGTGTAAAAATGGCTTTTGTTTGTCCGAGGGAAGCAACAGTTGTGATTGGAGGATCAAGAAAAGAGGGCGGGGCTTGAGAAAGGTCCATTATTTGTATGAATTTGTCCCACTCTCATTTTCTTTGTTTTTACCTCAAGGAAGGCGTCTTCAGAGGTTTTCCCATGGCCAATGGGGAAAGGCTTGCGTCCGTCTATAGGTACAGGAAAGACAGTATGTCAAGAGCTCTACAGTACATCTTTATTATTGTGTTGCAGTGGGTACCTTGTAAACACTGCACTACATTGCAAGCTATTTGTAAAAAGAATTACAAATACCACATCCATAATTTCTGTATGCACGTTATCAAACAAGACACTTGAGCGATTGATAACTTACCGAGTTCATACAAATGTCCTCCAACGTTCACAAAAGCTATAAAGTGCAGCTCTACTTTCTCGTCTATACTGGGGGCCTAAGACACACAAACAAATAAACTGTTAGTACTTCTAGATTAGCATGTCTATTAAATGGCACAAAATCAATTCACTGTGGCGTTCTCCAAAAAGCACCTCAAACAGACAACATGAACAGACAATGTCAAATGTGATACTGAGTACTGTAACTAGGGGTAGGGAACAATATTGATACAGTACTAGTCAGTAGTGTTGTGATACTTTCCCCCAGAATATTATATACATTTGTGACAGCCTGCATTGTGATACTTTTCACAGTACCATTACAAGGCTTTTAATGAAAATGATAATGTTTCTGTCAAATAATGTTCCTAAAAATAGAAATAAAATAAAAAGGTTGAATTTTATTGTAAGACTTTGAATTGTATCTAATAATTTAATGGCTTTTTACTTAAAGTATCACACCAGTCTTTTTTGACATGATGTGGATTCCAAGTCATTCTTACCTTGATACAAGAAAATACTTTTTCATAATATTTTACCATTACTGAAAATGTTGGTAGTTATTTTCTGCCGATTCACCACTGCCATTGGCTTCCAATGTATCTGAAAATGTGTTTTAAACGCCAACACATTTGACAAAAAGGACATGCTAACATCTTAAGCGTCACTTGGTTTCTGAAAGGTTTTGCCATTGTGATGTAATACAGTATCAGAGGAAGAATTCCTCTTCTATTTAGACACAGTATGAAGACAAACACAATAGAGACAACTTTTCAGGAAGATAAATGCATGATGTGGTGACATTCACAAGTTCACTGTATGTGGTACAACGGACGCCTATGGCAGTGGTGAATTGGCAGAAAACAACATCAAACATTTTCAGTTACATTAAAAGATTATGATACAAGACTAGGCAAGCCTAATTAAGCCGAACATGGCCACGCCACTCACACATGCATGTTTCAACCTTGGGGAGCCAGCCAGTGGGGAGCCAGTCAGCCAGTCAGTCAATAAAGGCTTGTTCCGACCGCCTCCAGCCAAGTCTAGCAGCATGGCTGCATTCAATTCATTTCCAATGTAGAGGAGCATACACGTTTACAGTAGCATACGCTCCTCTACATTGAAAATGAATTGAATGCTGCAACGCTGCTAGACTTGGCTGGAGGTGGTCGGAACAGCCATGTATAGGACCGCACCCTCCCTCCAGGTCCGGTCAAAGAGAAGGGTGCGTTTATTTTTGTATCAAGGCAAGAATGACTTGGAACCCACACGTCAAAAATAATGGTATGGTCAAAGTATAATTGCTGTAGGCGTTTTATTTCCCTAAGGCCTGATTGTTTCAACTTTTTACTGTGGTCAAATGAAAAGGTGGACAGAGTGATAAATGAGAGTATTGAATCACAAGACGAATGGCACTGCAGAACATTAAGAAGGACTCTCATCATTGTATCGTGGCCCATGCATTGTGATCGTATTTTGGGAGCTCCTAATTAAGTATTTTGGAAACTCCTAATGCTTACCTCGGTCTGTCCCTCCTGTGCACTGGATTCATGAGTCACACGTATACTCTGGAAGAACACAAATACACATAACAGAGTTAGAGCACTGGATTCATGCGTCACACGTATACTCTGGAAGAACACCAATACACATAACAGAGTTAGAGTTGCCACAGTGATGTGGAATTTCCCATGACGAATAAAGTTTCAAGTTTGTTTATTAGTTGTCACAATAAAATACATGTACTTTACGGTGAAATGCTTGGTTCTGTATGAGCCCCTGAGGCGTGTAGCTTATTCCCAGCGGAAGAGTGCATCGCGTGCTTCCGCGTTTTCCCCGATTGGCTGCGACGCCCATGTGACCGCGGCAGCGCGAGAGAGTGGCAGTGCGGAAATAGGCTGTCTATTGCCATTCTCTAAGACAAACTCTAACCTTAACCAGCTCCTTAACAGCGCCTAAACTTAACCCTTCTAACCTTAACCAACTCCGAAACAATGCCTAACCTTAACCATAACCAACTCCGAAAGAATATTGCCATTCTCTAAGACAAACTCTAACCTTAACCAGCTCCTTAACAGCGCCTAAACTTAACCCTTCTAACCTTAACCAACTCCGAAACAATGCCTAACCTTAACCATAACCAACTCCGAAACAATGCTTAAAGTTAACATGCCTAAACTTAACCGGCGAAAGAATGCATGTTTAAAAAAAAAAAAAAAAAAAAAAAAAAATCAAGGGAATCGAACTTGTCACCAACGGATTGGAGGATCCACTGCACGGCGGCATACCAGTTGAGCTAAGCGTTGAATGAAAAACATCAGGGATTACGGCTACATAATGCCGCAAGCTCTGCCGCTCCGCTCTGCCGCTCCGCTCTGCCGCTCCGCTCTGCGGCTGCCGCGGGGCGTGTCGCAGCCAATCAGGGAAAACGCGGAAGCACTCGGCAGCACTCTTCATACAGTAAAAAAGTAAGTAAAAGAGGAATATACAATATACAATCTAAAGTACAGCCTAAGTACAGTGAGTAAAAATTTGTAAACAGTGAGGTACAAATGCAGACAATGAGGTACAACACTTTAAGGTAAGGTGCAAATGAGGTATAAATGTAGTCTCTTTATAAAACTTTCTTTATAAAACTCATGACAACGACGGCGTTACCGGTGACACCGGACATTTTACGAAATGACGCTCAGTATCTGTAGAGCGTTTTGCGGATACATTGATCTGCTGTGTCTGTCCGTCTACGTCCGTTTTTAATTTATTTTCAATGAGGTGGTATTCATTTGTTGGACAGACAGAGTTGACGTTAGGTTCTAATTTAAACATACATTTAAACATAAATCAACAGACAGTAATACCGTCCGAAAGTTAAACCTAATAATAGCTGCTGTCCGTGCAGACACGTTCAGTTTATAATGTTGTCCGACTTACATGCTTAGTATTTTACAAATTATAATTTTATTTGAATGTGGGCACCGATATGTGAAAATTAACTAAATGGGTTTTATTTCTATACAAAAAATAAAAGGCATACACTGGTGGGCAAGTAATGTAATTGGTGGATGCCTGAAAACTGAGTAACACCAGTATCAACAACTATCACGACAAGCCTAAACAGAGTACATTTACATTTAGTCATTTAGCTGACTCTTTTATCCAAAGCAACTTACAAGTTCTGTATGACAAGTCATCAGGAAGGGTACAACTCTATCAGCTGAGTAACAATGTTCATCAAAGTGTTGCGTGCTACAGAGTAAGACTCCATTTCAATTAATTTGCATAAGGACAAACAAAGTAAGGTATTTTGACCGGCCCCCTTGTGAATCAATCAATTCTTACCTCGTCTTTCTCCAGGAAGGCGGCCTTGTCCTCTGGGTTCATTTTAGAGGACTGCTCTAGGAACTTCTTGAGAGGAGAAGCAGTCTCTGAAATGTAAAGTACAATTACTTGTTACGCTTTACACAGGCCCACCTTTTGAGCAATACCTCACTCTGAAAACGGTCAACATCGCATTACAGAACCCGTAACATACTGTCAATATCACATTACACAAACCGTAAAATACTATCAATATCACATTAGACAAACCGTAACATACTAGGGGTGGGAATCGCCAGAGACCTCACGATACGATACTATCGCGATACTTGCGTCACGATAGTATCTCGATACTAAATATATCGCGATACGCTGAGTATTGCGATATTAATATTGCAGTTTTTTTTATCACATTTAATTTATTACCTTTTTTCAACTGCAAAGTAAAACTTTGCCAACATGTTTAATCTAATACAATAAAGTTCAGTCTGTTCATATAACTTCAATAATTTGTATTGCAGAACATGGTATTTTCTCAAGCAGACAGATGTAAACACTGTAATCTGTGTTGCATGTACCTGACAAACTGAACTGTTTGTATTACAGTCATATTCCAACTTAACTGAATGCACATGTGTGTGTGTGTGTGTGTGTGTGTGTGTGTGTGTGTGTGGACTACTGTACTATTACAGGTATTGAAATGAACAATGCAACTTCCTTATGCAAAAAAAAAAAAAAAAAAAAATGAATAATTAAATATCGATACTTGGCGTCCCTGTATCGATAGAGTATCGCCACGCAAAGTATAGCGATACTACTACGTATCGATTTCCCCCCCACCCCCATACCATACAGTCAATAATATCACACAAACCGTAAAATACCGTAAATATCACATTATAGAAAGCGTAACATACTGAATGCCAATTTGCATTCTCCAACCAATAATTCTTTATCTCCACGCTCCCAAGCACTCGACAGCACTGTGCTTAGGATAAGTACCATGAACGTGTCGTTCCCAATTTAATTTGCAACAGAAAGAATGGACAGATGAGCTTCAGACTTACCAAACTCCAGATGTCCCCGGTTGTTGGCCACGGCGTGGATTAACCCTATTGTTCCGCAGGCGTTGCCAATGGTCTGCTTCATGAAGTAGACGTCAGAGGAGACCTCCTGTCCCTGAGCTTTAATCTTGGCCTCCTCCTCTAGTCTGAATGACTCACACTGGACAAGGGTGTGAGGACAGAGGTTACGTCTTTCCAATAATTACAGTATGTGTGCAGAGGTTTATGTGGCAAAAGAAAGTGCAATGTCAGAATTGGACGCGAGACTGTCAGCAAGCGGGTATTTCTGTGACTTTGAACTTTCATATACATGTTTAAATTTTAAGAGTCATCATTATGCCTTGTGGATAGACTATACGCAACATGATGGGGCGGGGGGGGGGGGGGGGGGGGGGGGCAAAGCTAATTATACCTTATCTCCATTAGCTATGTTCTGGCCGGGGCTAACCATGATCTAGTTTGGTATGGTTGGGTTTGTGTCTCCATTGCGTTTTTTTTAAACTATCTGGCTGCTAGGCAACCTTTCAAAATGCACACACTAACTGTGGTACACGAACTAAAACCACAACGATACAACAGCCCCAGTCGGCTTTGGCTCAGGTCGGGTTGTGAAAGGTGTGTCAGTGTCTGTCTCAGCCAGGGTCCAGCCAGGTTTGGCCAGGTTCTAAAAGACAATGGAGACACTCACTGTGGGCCAGACAGGCCACAGCACGGCTAAACCCTGGCTAGTGGAGACAAGGCATCGGCCGAAAGGAGTGATAGTACCTTCTCTGTCACGGGGAAGAGGAGAAGAAGCGCACACACTGGTCTCGGCACCATGCCGAGGAGCTCTGCGTCCATTCCATATACATCCCCAAACTGCCAGGTTGGAAGCAAGCCTAACTGACAGAGAAACTGAGAGAAAGGGAAGGAAAGGGGTAATATTATGCACACACATCACATAGTACTGAGCAGCCTTTTGTGCAGCACAATCTAACCTGGCCTGAGGTTGGCCTTGATATCAACTACATACATCTCTGTTGATACAGCTTAAGCTACAAACTATTTTATTAGCTTCCAAACCAACTGATACCACAGATTTGAAGACAACTGAACAGCTAAATAAAGAAACTCACACTCCCATCATTAAAATATTTACTGTCAGGAGGGCAGATGATGATGATGATGATGATGATGATGATGTAGCACATTCTAGCTAACGTTAGCTGGCAATGTTAAAGCAGGCGAGGCAACGGGTATGTAGCTATAGAACAGCAGTGGCAGCAGGCTAAGTTGATGACTTCAAAATGTCATCTCCCCTCCTGTGATCATCCATCCCCCACACAGCAATACCCCAACTCTGCTCGCATGCAGAAGATGGAATCACTCACTTGGTTCATGACCTGAAAGGAAAACAACACAAACGAAAAGTAACATTAATACAGCGAACCCACCATTTGCTGCTGCCGTTGTTGGCCACCAAAGTAGTAACTGTTAGCTAGTAGTAGCCACTAGCCACACACCGGCTCAGCTTTTGTTCTCTTCGTTAGCTAGCGGTTAGCAGCACACAGTTTGTTGAATGAATGGCTAACATTATAGTAGTCTGTGGTAAATATGGAAGTTGCATGTAAAATGACAGCGATACATACATCTGGATTTGCCTCCAGTGGTAACCAGCGCTGGCCATCCATATTCACTGTTTTCCTTTCAACGGGGAGCTTCTCCTCCAACTGGGTTGTTCTGTTTGACAGCTGACAACATGCGCTTCCGGGTCTATAGGGCAACTTCAACTTGACGCAAGGGTATTACCCATAGATATATATAGAAGATATCTATGGTATTACCTGTCTGTCTAGATATATTGATACACAGTTCCCGGTGATATATAAAATACACACACGTTGTAAATGCATTTTGGTTTTTAATAATATACAATACAATTCTGAAGGGTTGCACTCTGAGTTTCTGTCTGTGAAAAGATTCGTTTTGGATGGATTACGCCTACCCGCTTATTGGAGCAGTCCAGGTTCATGGGCGTTCCATCCAGCTGTAGACGCCTGGAGCACCGCGCACTCACAACGGGTTATAACAACTTTCCGTCATGTTTTGTGTATTATATTGCTTAATGTAATATCGCTGCATTATTTTTAGGAAGTATTCAGTTATCCGTTGTATCAATTCCAATAAAACAGAAACATGGATACCCTGAAGACTCTGGCAGGAGCACGTCGACTGGGATATGTTTCAAGAAAGCGCCAGTGACGTCAGCGAGTTCGCAGACACTGTTGTTAGCTTCATAGAATGAATGAAAACGTTATTTAACAGATTGCAGAATGGGTACAATACAGTACGGCTCAATACATACAATTGTTAAGGGGATGCAGACCTGAGAAAGACGTTTGTCTTGTTTCCATCAGGGTCCCCCATTTTCATTTCATATAGACATTTATGACATACACAACATACATGACATTTATGGCATAGGGACATATAGGTATTTAGTACTGATACATTTGTGACATAAGCGGTATTCAAATATACAGTACTGTTACCCCTAGATCCTGACAGAGTATATACATATGATGGGGAGGGGACTGTACATTAGGAGGGGGTGGGTGGGTGGGAGGGAAATACACATACGGCGGGGAGGGAATATATACATGCGGTGGGGAGGACTGTCTATTAGGAGGTGGTGGGGGTTTTGGGCATTTACGGTGGCCAGTTTCGAATTGCAGCCTCCCGTAGGTGCTCTTTAAGAGCGGTTTTGAATGTGGGCAGGGATTCACATTCCTTTACAGCTTTGGGTAGGGCGTTCCACATTGTTGTGGCATAATTGCGAAACGTGTTTAGTCCCTTGTTTGAGCCGAATCTGGGTTTAACATGATTTGTTGAGCTTCCTCTGGTGTAGTGGTTGTGGTATTCACTGACCTTTGGGAAGTATTTTGACATGTACATGGGCACCCCGGTCGTATAGTGTATCTTGAAGACCAGGCCCATTGCAAGTTGCTGTATTCTGTCGTCTACTCTAAGCCATCCTAGGTTGTCAAAGTGGGCAGGGGTGAGGTGGGTTCTGGGGTTCAGGTCAAGTAGTAGTCTGACCAGTTTGTTTTGTGATGTTTGTAATTTTGTTTTAAGCGCTTTTGAGGTGCTTTGGTACCATGAGGTGCACGCATAGTCATAGTACCCTTGAATGAGTGCTCCTGCCAGAGTCTTCAGGGTATTCTTGTTTACCAGAGAGGAGATCCGGTACAAGAATCTAGTTCGTTGGTTGACTTTTTTTATTACATTGGATGCCATTTTGTCACAGGAAAGATTTGCCTCTAGGATGGAACCCAGGTAGGTAATTTCGTCTTTCCTTGTGACAATATTGTCACCCACTGTAACTGAGAAGCCGTCGGTCTGAGTTTGTTATTTGAACCGAAGAGAATGGACTCTGTTTTGCCCATGTGTAATGATAGTTTGTTATCAGCGAGCCATATGCAGACCTTAGCAACCTTAGCTGATAGTATCGTCCCCACAAAGAAGGCGAGGGTCTTCCCAAACCAGAAACCGTGGGTGGACAGTACTATCAGAGCAGCTCTGAAAACTCGCACCACTGCTTACAACCTGGGCAGAGAGACAGGAAACATGGACGAGTATAAGACAACAGTCTACACTCTGCGCAAGGCTGTTAGTGTTAAACTTGCAAAGAGGACGTACGCTGACAAGATGGAGGCACAAATGGCACAGAATGACACAAGAGGCTTATGGCCGGGACTGCGGACGATAACTGACTACAAAGTCAGCGCTCCCTCAATGGGGAGCGACGACGCCTCTCTCGTGGACAAACTCAACTCCTTTTACGCACGGCAACGCTAGCTCACCGGCTAGTGACGTCACTGGCGCGCCGGCCGCCGGCTGTTGTGGAGGGGGGGGGGGGGGGGGGGCACTCTCTCATTGACGGTACACAGTGTGAGAAGAGCATTTATGCAGGTGAACACCAGAAAGGCTGCTGGCCCAGATGGAATAAGTTTCAAGTTTCAAGTTTCTTTAATAGTTGTCATACAGAAGTACAGAATACTTTCATACAAAATGCTTCTTACTGTTACGCTCCAGAGACTGTGCTAGACAAGATAGTATCAAATAACATAGTATAGCATGTAATTTAGAAGAAGAAAATGAGGTCACAGTGTTTGGTATAGACATATGTACAATGTTCTGAGTTACCATATAATATACAATACTATGCAGTGTACTAATGTACAGTACTATATAGTGCAAAGCAGAAATGGGATGAGGTACAATTTAGGTACAATTTACAGTAAGGTGTACGAGTTGTAGTGCAATCCTTCATCAATAAATATAAAGTGTGGGGAGTGGGTGCTACAGTGTGTTTGTTTAAAGTGGGTGTGTGCTATAAAGTGTGTGGAGTGGGTGCTACAGTGTGTTTGTTTAAAGTGAGTGTGTGCGTGTGGATGTGTGTGCTATGTGCGTTTGGTGGTTGTTGTTGTGTAGTGTTCATTGTTCGTTTAGCAGCCTGATGGCCTGGGGATAGAAGCTTCTTCTGAGTCTTTCTGTGCTCGCCTTGAGACTCCGGTATCGCTTGCCTGACCGCAGCAGTTCAAAGAGGCAGTTGTTCGGGTGACTGGAGTCTTTAATGATTATCTTAGCCTTGCCCTTGCAACGCTTGTTGTAAATGTTCTGGAGGGTGGGGAGCCCCCCTCCAATTGTGCGTTCGGCTGAACGTGTCACTCTTTGTAGTCTGCTTCGGTCTTGTGCAGTGCTATTCCCAAACCAGGAGGTGATGTTGCCGGTCAAGATGCTCTCTATT
This sequence comes from Notolepis coatsorum, assembly GCF_963971535.1. Taxonomy (NCBI): domain Eukaryota; kingdom Metazoa; phylum Chordata; class Actinopteri; order Aulopiformes; family Paralepididae; genus Notolepis; species Notolepis coatsorum. The sequence goes on from NC_140167.1 coordinate 184,647,862, forward strand.
GTACATGAGTAGAAGTTCTTAAGGATCTTCTGACTGACTTGGAACTTCCTTAGGCGCCTGAGGAAGTAGAGGCGTTGTCGTGCCTTCTTCACAACACTGTCAATGTGTGTGGTCCATGTCAAGTCCTCGGATATGTAGGCTCCGAGGTACTTAAAGCTGTTGACTCTCTCAACCGGTGCCCCGTCGATGCTGAGGGGGCTGTAGTCCTTGACCCCCGACCTCCTGAAGTCCACAATCATCTCCTTTGTTTTGCTGACGTTCAGGGAGAGGCTGTTTTCCTGGCACCATCCCGCCAGGACCTTGACCTCTTCCAGGTAGGCCCTCTCGTCGTTGGCAGAGATCAGGCCCACCACCACTGTGTCGTCAGCAAACAGGACGAAT
>NC_140167.1:184648442-184655942 GCF_963971535.1 Notolepis coatsorum
ACAGCCTCCTCCCATCCCCACTGTAATCCCCAGAGAGCAGAGAGGAACCAAGATTGAAGCTAGCAGGAAAAAGGCTGGACCTATATGCTTGTTTATGTGTGTGCCGTGCTCTTCTGTATCCGACAGGTCTCCGCGTCGTTGTGTTTGCACATGTAAATCTAATTGCAGCCCGAGTCTCACGCTATAGCCTCTCTGACCGCGCGTCCCATAGTCCGTGGGTTCAGGTCTCCCGGGCTCCCAGCTCCGTGATGGCTATCAGCACTGTGCTGACAAGGGCGATATGGCTGCTTGCTGGAGCAGAGGGATAAGACCCGTCCAAACACAGACCAAACCTGATGATCAATACGTGTGGATAGGCCTCCTCCACACAAAACCCTGACCTTCTCAGAGCACAGTGCTGACCCTCATATACAGGGCCGCCTCAGGGGGTGTGCGAGCAGTGCGGTCGCACAGGGCCTCGCGGGAAGGGGGGCCTCGCAAAAAAAAATAAAAAAAAAATAAAAAATAAATATTTTTTATTTATTTTTTTTATTATTTTTTTTTATTTTTTTTTATTTTTTTTTTTATTTTTTTTCGAGGCCCCCCTTCCCGCGAGGCCCTTTTTCATCACAGACCTAAAATCTAGTTTTGCTTATATGCTTATATATTTCACATTAGACACGTTTGTAGAATGTGTCTGACTTCCTGGCTCTGCAGACTGCAGTTTTCCGGTTTCTGCGGATTTGCTGCTCTACAGATTTTAGGATAGTGTTTCCGGCCCGTCCGCCGACCGCCGTAATACCAAATAGAAGAAGAAGACACACGAGGTAGATAATTCAGCGCTATTCAGAGGAGCGAGGCGAGTGGATGTCTTTTCAAAAGAAGGAGAAGAGAACTTGTGAGCAGATAAATCTGTTAGGCAGCAATATGCCGAAAGGTGTCCAGTCTGCCGGAAAGTACTCGAAGAAGAAGAAGAAGAAGAAGAATTACACCGTGGGCCAAGTCTCCTTCCAACTTCACCATTGGCGCCGGCCGCGCCGCATTCATTGATACTGCGTTATGTGAGTCAACCTATGATTAAATACCCGCCGTGGACCTGTCCTGACCTATCTATCTTTCTCTCTTTCTGGAGCCAAACTGGTCGACTAGCAGCTAATATATAGTACTACTAGTAGCTAACTGTGTGTGCCTGCTGAGAGCACCTGGCTGTATGTAGACAGTAGCCGCATAGCTTGTTAGCTGTTAGCTAACGCAGAAGCAAGCTATGCGGCTACTACATGCAGCCAGGTGCCTGATTGAGCTAACTGTTAGCCAGTTAGCTGTTTAGCGTCAGCTGGGAACGTTCGTTTGATGCTATCAGTTAGCCTTGAGAATAGCAGGCCCTGGCACTCTGACTACGACACTCTGACTACGACATCATCTTTGACAGAAGATGTAGTCGGGCCTGCACCATGACAAGGCTCTGGCCATAGCTTTGTCCCGACAGCGAGAGGCCTTTCGTCAACGTGGAGACCTGTGTTCCTCGTGCAGGTAAAATGTCATGACATTACCCCACTCTTCCTTCCTTCCCCTCCCGAATGTTTTGTTAATAACGATGTTTTTTTCCAGGCAAAACATATGCTACTTCACAACATTTGGAGATACGACATGTGCTGTGTGTGAATGGTCGTTTGTGTAGCTTGGGTAGCGTTGGGCCGTTGGCCAAAGCTGTGTGTCACGTGGCCTGGTGTCACAGTACCTGGCTAGCCTATTTAGCTGATGTCGGCCATTGGCTCCTTGCTGCTTTGGTTTCTCTGGTATAGACGCTCTTCTTGTTGGATTGTTGATCTTTGTCCTTTTGAATCTCTCATACATGCTATAGTCTCTCTCTAACACACACACACATGACAAACACACATGTTCTCTCTCTCTCTCTTTCTAACACACACAGTCTGCCTATGGCGGCCTTTCTCGATGGCTAGGCTGTGCTCAAGGATCTTCAGTCACAGTGCTCAGGTATTCTGCCACTGTGTACTCTCTGTTTAGGGCCAAATAGCATTTCAATTTCTTTCCAATGTGTCTCTCTCTCTCTCTCTCTCTCTGTACACTGTATATTGACTGTAGAACGGGAGCTCTCTCTCGCTCTCTCTTTTGCTATATGTTGACTGTATCATGCCCCGCCTCGGGCAGCGCTATTATTTAAGAATATGTTGACTGTATAAAAAAAAAAAAAAAATATATATAATATAATATATATATATATATATTTTTTTTTTTTTTACCTTTTGGGGGGGGGGGGGGGGGGGGGGGGCTCGCGTTAAATCTCACACAGGGCCTCGCATTTCTCCCAGGCGGCCCTGCTCATATACACCACTGACCACACACACACACACACCGTCTTCAGCTGCACACACACACACACACACACACACACACACACACACCATCTTCAGCTGCACACACACACACACACACACACATATACCCTCTTCAGCTGCACACACCCACACACACACACACACACAACACACACACACACACACACACACACACACACACACACACACACACACACACACATAGAAACGGAGGATGCAAAAACACACCATTATAATCAAAATGCAAAAATACACATGCAAATGAATGCACAGGAGATATTTGAAGGCCATTGTCTCCAGCAGCCGGGCACCTTGTTCACTCTTTGTGCAACCTTGGCATCCCGTCCACTGCCTTAATGCACTCCCACCGCCAGAACACCGGCAGGATGCTGACTAGGTGACTGACGCTAAGATGTATCCTTTGATAAGTAATTGGCCATTGTTAATTACCGTTTGTTTTCAATGGTCAGGTTTTAATGGGAAGTAATTAGATGGGAAAGAAAGTTAAAGGAGTGTGTATGTGTGTGTGTGTGAGTTGCGTGTGTTGGGGGGTGTAAGAAAGAGAGGAGGAGGTCCATTAAAGTGTTTTTCAAGGACTCAAAGCAGAAAGGACTTAATTACCCAACTCACCTATTGTGTGAGAATAAAGGACAGTATCTATAGGTATGTTATTTTGCTAGAATTAACTCACAAATCATATCTGAAAGACTGTACCGCTCGCCTCTCTCTCTCGCTCTCTCTCTCTCCCTCTCTCTTCTCTCTCTCTCTCTCTCTCTGTGCGCATGCGTGTGTATGGTGGTGGAGGAGCGTGGAGGAGCGTTTGCGGTGTGAGTGAAACTCTAACTTTTTCTCTAACTTGTTGTGTTTAATGTTATGAATTAGACTATTGCTTATTTATTGTTTGCTTTTACGAGAGTGTTGGCTTTAGTTGTTTCGGTTGAGTTTAGCCGTAGTATCTAAGTGACAATTGTTTGGTGAGTGCTGCCGCTGCGTCGTGCCTTTACACAGGCATGGCGGAGCAGGGAGGAGCACCCTCCGGTTTGGAGAGACTTACACGCAAACACGGCTTGCGACTCTCTCCAGACCACGGTGTCTCAGTGGAAGAATGTTGTTTGGCTATCGGCGCAGTCGTGGGATATGCGAGCGTTAAGTCAGCATCTAGAATGAATCGGGCAGTCGTAATTTTCCTTGATTCTACCGTTAAAGTGAATCAGATGGTGGAAAGTGGAGTGGTGATTCGGGAGACGCTTACTACGGTGTTTCCACTCGTCACCCCCCCGAACCCAGCCAAACGTGTTATAATATCTAATGTCCCCCCGTTTTTTGAAAAATGGACTTTTGGAGAAAGAACTGTCAAGACACGGGCAGTTAGTTTCACCGATTACAATGTTCTCTCTCGGGGGGACCTCGCGTCACGTTAAACATGTCGTGTCTTTTAGGAGACAAGTGCATATGATTCTGAAGAAGAAAGATGAGGAACTGAGTTTAGTTTTCAAATTCAGGCTGGACGATTTTGACTACGACATTCATGTGAGCTCAGGCAGAATGAAATGCTTTGGATGCGGGGAAGAGAATCATTTAATTCGTGCGTGCCCAGCGAAAAGGGGTGAACAGCCCACTGCTGGCGCGGAGGCTACAAAGACCGCAGATAGCAGTCAGCCAGCAGCGAATAAGCCTTCGGCAGCTGCCCGCACTGCAGCGAGTACACCTACTGTTACACGCACAGCAGCGCAAACAAGTGTGAGTGAGAGGCCAGTTGCAATTATTGCAAAAGCGCAGGTACACAGTGGAGAGAGCACGGGAAATGTTGTGCAGGCGCAAGCCGCGCAAAGCATCAGCACTATTCAGGGGAATCTGCTAATTGATTTGAACAGTGATACTCAGGTCGAAGTGAGAGAGGATTTAGAGAGTACAGCAACCAGGATAGCGGAGTCTGTACTGGTTGAGGAGGATGAGACAGAGATGGATGTTTCAAAAGTTGTACGAAAGAGGAAAAGCAGGGCTACTTCGAGGGCTACTGGCGGGCAGGACGCGAAGGCAGCTAGGAAGGAGCAGAGCCCCGCCCCCTCTCAAACGAGGCAAGGCTCAGGAAAGAAAGGACAGGACGCACAGTCACAGGACAGTAGTAACAGCAGTGAGGAAGAGGAGGTTGTGCTCTTGAGTGATTTATCACAGCCTGAGTTCTCTTTCGAACAGATAAAAACTTTTTTGAAAGATACCAAAGGTAAATCTATTAAATTAGAGGAACTTTTCCCTGATTTAAGGAAGTTTCATGATTCTGTCACAATACACATGAGGAGTGGGGAGGACGCAGGGCTACCTTTTTTCTCTCACCAAGAGGGATTCCGCTTAAAGAAAATATTATCAAGAGTCAGAGCAAAAATCAATGAGGAGGCTGTTGGTCCTGATGATGTATAGGCCTAATGTGTTTTTTTGCTATTGTTTGGTTGCTGCTGTGCTGTATACTAAACATGTGTGAATTTAAACTGGGGTCTTTAAACGTTAATGGTGCTAGAGAAGATGGTAAGAGAGCTGCCCTGTACAGCCTGATCAGGGGCAAGAAGCTAAATGTTACTTTTCTTCAGGAAACTCACAGCACGGTTGAAAATGAATCTGACTGGAAGAGGGAGTGGGGTGGGGGAGCTTTCTTCAGTCATAAGAGTAGTAACAGTGGGGGAGTTGGTTTTCTTTTTTCTAGGGATTTTCTACCTGCTTCATGTGTTGTTGATGAGATCATTCCAGGCAGGTTGCTTAAACTCTGTGCTGTATTTGAAAATGTAAAGATGTGTTTTGTAAATGTATACGCTCCAACGGTGGGGTTGGAAAGGTTATTGTTTTTGGATAAATTAAAAGATACTCTTAGTGCTTGTAGTAGTGAGGAGTATCTGTTTGTGGGTGGTGATTTTAACTGCACTGAAGATCCCGTGTTAGACAGGAATCATCAGGAGCCGCATGCGGCTTCTAAAGCCTGTCTAATACGACTGGTTGAAACCATTGAACTGTGTGATATTTGGAGATATCTCCACAGTAATCAGCGGCAGTATACCTGGGCTCATTCCAGGGATAATTATTTATCGTTAGCCAGGCTTGATCGTTTGTATTGTTTTGAACATCACATGAGTGTGGTCACAAGCTGTTCCATAAGTCCGGTGGGTTTATCTGACCACTCCCTTGTCCAGTGTTCTATTTTTATAAAAAATGTAAAGTGTAAAAGTGCATATTGGCACTTTAATGTCTCTCTGTTGGCTGACAATGGTTTTAAGGATGCTTTTGGTTCTTTTTGGGCTGACTATAGGCAAACTAAACGTGACTTTAGTTCACTGCAACAGTGGTGGGATGTAGGTAAAATACATATAAAACAGCTTTGCCTACAGTACACTCTCAATGTTACAAGAGACATGGCCAGATCTATGAGAGCTCTGGAGAGAGAAGTGATGGAGATGCAGGAGTTGGCAGGCTCCACTGGAGAAAGAGAACATATTGAAGTTTTCAAAAGGAAAAAATCAGCTCTGTCTGACCTGTTGGGTATCTCTGCTAGGGGCGCTCTGGTTAGATCCCGTTTTCAAAACGTGGTCCAGATGGATGTTCCGTCTCACTTTTTCTTTGGTTTGGAGAGCAAGAATGGCCAAAAGAGGCTGCTACACTCTCTGAGGTCAGACACTGGGCAGATGCTGCATGAGACAGCCGACCTCCGTCGGTGTGCGGTTGGTTTCTACAAAGAGCTCTATAGAACTGAGTACCAAGAAGAGCCGGAGGTGGCACGGTCCTTCTTTGAGGGCCTCCCTAGAGTCTCAGCTGAGGACGGCGCAGAGCTGGAAGCACTGCTGTCAGGCCAAGAGCTGCTAGAGGCTTTGCAGAGCATGCAGAGTGGGAAGGCGCCTGGGATTGACGGTCTCCCGGTTGATTTTTACAAGTCTCTCTGGTCTGTGATTGGTGAGGATCTTTTGAGTGTCCTCAGTGATAGTCTGAGAACGGGGAGGCTGCCTCTGAGCTGTAGGAGAGCGGTCATCACTCTCCTGCCCAAGAAGGGAGACTTACAGAACATCAGGAACTGGCGTCCAGTGTCTTTACTCTGCTCCGATTATAAAGTGCTCTCAAAGGTACTGGCAATGAGACTGAGGAAGGTGATGGAGCGGGTCATCCATGTGGACCAAACCTACTGTGTGCCCAGCAGGTTGATATCTGACAACATTACGTTGATTCGAGATATTTTGGACCTCTCTGGTGTTTTGGGTTGTGAACTTGGTCTGATTTCTCTAGATCAAGAAAAGGCTTTTGACCGAGTTGAACATCAGTACCTGTGGAAAGCAATGCAGGCTTTTGGTTTCAGCTCTGGGCTTATAGCTATGATCCAGGTCTTGTACAGAGACATTGAGAGTGACTTAAGATTAACGGTGGTTTAAGTGCGCCTTTTGAGGTTCAGAGGGGAGTCCGACAGGGCTGTTCTTATCAGGAATGTTGTACTGTCTGGCCATAGAGCCGCTGTTACACAGATTAAGGACTCATTTGTCGGGTTTTTCTTTTCCGGGTTGTGACATGAAATTCAAACTGTCTGCATATGCTGATGATGTCATGATTATGGTAAAGTCCCAGCACGATATTAACATTGTACATTCAAATGTGAGGGCTTTTGGTACTCTCTCTTCTGCTAGGGTGAACTGGCAGAAGAGTGAGGCCTTAGCAGTGGGTAAAGGGCCAATTGATGGACTTGTGTTACCTGGAGGCCTGACTTGGAAGAGGGGAGGCCTAAAGTACTTGGGGATTTATCTGGGGGATGAGGTATTTTCTTCCAAGAATTGGGACGGTGTGGTGGAGCAAGTGGAGGGCCGGCTGAAGCGATGGAATGGATTCTTCCAAAACTGTCGCTGAAAGGTCGGGTCCTTATTATCAACAATCTTGTGTCCTCCATGCTGTGGCATCGGCTAACATGTACGGACCCGCCACTGAACCTACTGTCTAAGGTGCAGGGGTTGATGGTGGACTTCTTCTGGGACCGGTTGCACTGGGTCCCGCAGAGCGTCCTTTTCCTGCCCAAGGAGGAAGGGGGGACAGGGGCTTGTCAACTTGGCAAGTAGGGGAGCTGCGTTCAGGCTCCGTTTCATTCAGAGACTCCTGACAGGACCGGCTGATCTGGTCTGGAGACCTGTGGCCCGAGCCATACTGG
>NC_140167.1:184658442-184687105 GCF_963971535.1 Notolepis coatsorum
GAACTGTTTCTAATTAGAAAAGCGTGTACGAAAAATCTACATGTCACAATTCATCAAAACAGCGAGTGAGTCCACATAGTAAATAGATTCAGTGTTTTCCTGCACTAAAAGCTCTGGAACAGCGGAGCCGCCATGGAGGGTCTTCTGGTGATGCGAGAGGAGCATTTCCTGTGCTGTGCCCTGCCTGACTGTCTGCCTGCTGTGGCTTACTTCCCTCTTCCGCGCCCCCTGGACCCCCCCCCCCCCCCCTCCCCCTGTGTGACGTGTCAGGCTAGCGCAGAGTGAAACACCCCCCCTTTTCCACCGAGCAATGGCAGCAACAAGTCGTTACACTTAAGCACCAGAGAGACAAGGAAATAAAATTTAAATACACAATGCACACTGAAACATATTCATTACACTGAGGGATATAACCTTCCACAGTCTTAACACTAAAACTAGGAACAACAACACGCGCTAACTGTGTAACTTTCACTGGGCATGAGTGGGATCTGGTTTGCGTTTTGGGCCGTGTAATTCAGATATACAAGTATGTAACGTCCTACCACTGTTGTTGGGTAACTCCCACACAACACATTGCAGTGTAACAAACTCCAAACAAAGTCCCTAACTCCAGGGGTTAGGTGTGTATGTCCTCTTGTGTCCTCTGTGCAGTAAGTTCATTCAATTCAATTCAACAACAACAACAAAAAGATAATAATAATAATCATGGATATCAGTAATAGAAATCAGGGGGGCGTCTAGCCGCAACAGTGTCCCAGCTCCCTGGCACATATCTGGGCTGTAGATAATGTCGTACAATTTCCCTATGCACTTACACGTTTGCTCATATTTTGTTCAAACGCAGCATGTGCTCGCACGCCAAGCACAGCTACTTGATTGTTTTAAAATTATATATAGTCTGGTTAGAAACGCGATAAGGAAAACTCACCCCAGCTTTGTAAGAATCCACTTTTACAGCTCCATCTATAGTTAAAAGTGCATAGGGAAATTGTATGACATTATCTGCTGCCCAGATATGCGGTTAGCCAGCTGGCTAGCAAGGCGGTGTTGCGGCTGGCAAGACAGTGTTGTGGCTAGCTGGGATGGTGTTGCGGCTGGCAAGACAGTGTTGTGGCTAGCTGGGACGGTGTTGCGGCTGGCAAGACAGTGTTGTGGCTAGCTGGGACGGTGTTGCGGGTAGCTGAGATGGTGTTGTGGCTAGCTGGAACGGTGTTGTGGCTAGCTGGGATGGTGTTGTGGCTAGCTGGGACGGTATTGTGGCTAGCTAGGATGGTGTTGTGGCTAGCTGGGACGGATTGTGGCTCAAGTCAAGTCAAGTCAAGAGTTGTATTTGTCATGGCATACAAGTATACAATGAAATGCGGGGGTCTTGCCCACAACGATGTGCATAATACAATAGTAATATATAATAAGAATCCAATAGAACGACATTGTGCAATAAACGGAGCACAGAAAGACTCAGAAGAAGCTTCTATCCCCAGGCCATCAGGCTGCTTAACGAACAATGAACACTACACAACAACAACCATCAAACGCACATAGCACACACATCCACACGCACACACTCACTTAAAACAAACACACTGTAGGCGGCTAGGTGGTGTAGTGGTCTAAGGCACTCGCCACCAGTGTGGAGACGCTAGGATTCGCGTGTTCGAATCCAGCTCTCCACATTGTTTTTCAGTTTGGCTGGTCGTCCGCAGTAATACACATTGGCCGTATTACGGGGAGGGAAAAACTGAAGGGTGGGGATCGAACGTTGTGAACAAGCGACTCCTACAAGTCGGTTGGTGCGCCTGCGCAGTAGAATCAGGAAGTGTCGGGGGCAGCGTGAGCCTCCCACGCGTTACTCCTCGACACTAAGAGATCGAGCTGCGCAGGTGAAAAGATGCGACTGCTGTTACCTCAAGTACCGGAGGGGACTTGTGCTATGTATGACTTAGTCCTCACTGCAGCCGGCTTGTGGGAGGCAAGAAACAGCGTTCGTGACAGGGGAGGGTTGAATTGGATGATATGAAATTGGGATGGGAGAAAATATAGAAAATGGGAGAAAAAGTGGATCAAAAAAAAAAAAAAAAAAACACACTGTAGCACCCACTCCCCACACTTTATAGCACACACTCACTTTAAACAAACACACTGTAGCACCCACTCCCCACACTTTATATTTATTGATGAAGGATTACACTACAACTCGTACACCTTACTGTAAATTGTACCTAAATTGTACCTCATCCCATTTCTGCTTTGCACTATATAATATTGTACATTAGTACACTGCATAGTATTGTATATTATATGGTAACTCAGTTACGTCTATTCTGCATCGAACATTGTACATATGTCTATACTGAACACTGTGACCTAATTTTCTACTTCTAATTTACATGCTATACTATGTTATTTGATACTATCTTGTCTAGCACAGTCTCTGGAGCGTAACAGTAAGAAGCATTTTGTATGAAAGTATTCTGTACTTCTGTATGACAACTATTAAAGAAACTTGAAACTTGAAACTTAAACAAGTAAACAAAGTAGTGCATATCAGGTATATGTACATGAGTTATTTACAGAGCATGGTAGGACATGCTAGGTCCTGTGGTAGTGCAATACACTGTTTGCTACGGATGAGGCACTGGGTCTTTATGTACACTGTTATACAATGCTATATTATACAATCTCAAGTTATACTATACTATTCTTAAAGTGACCTTTCCTTTTGTAAAGTGACCATAAGTGTGAGCGTGTGCAGCATGAGTGTGTGTGTGCTCATGTTTTTTTTTATTTATTTTTTTATTATTATCTTTTTCCCCCCTCCTTTTTCCGATTTTTCTCCCATCCCAATGTTTAGTCGTTATGCCAATTCCCAACCCCCTTCCTGGTTGTTGCGCACTCCCCCCTACTGTTGGTCCGGGAGGCCGGAGACTGTCACATGCTTTCCTCCGACGCATGTGCAGCCAGCCGGCAGCCAGCCTGGCAGCGCAGATTCTCACCGGGAGAGTGTAACGTGTGGAAGGTCACACTATCTCCCTCCAGATCCTACCCTCGCTGTGCAGGCGCCACGACCGAACTGTAGGGGTCACTGTCCACAACGCCCAGGACCCACCCATCAGCTTCCCACCCCTAACACTGCCAATTGTGTTAGTATGAACGACCAGCCAAGCTGATAGCAACGCCGAGAGCTGAATTCGAACCCAGCGTCTCCAGCGTTGATGGCGAGCGCCTTGCCCACTACAGCACCTAGCCGCCCCGTGTGTGCTCATGTTAAAGTAGCTGCTAGTGTGTGAGCGTGTACAGTGTGTATGTTGTGTGTGTGCTCATGTGTGCCTGTGTGTGGAGAGTTCAGTGTTCAAGGCTCTGATGGCCTGGGGGAAGAAGCTGAGCCGAAGTCTCTCTGTCCTAGTTGCTGGTGTTCGCAGGCGTTTGCCTGACCGCAGCAGCATGAACAGGCTGTTGTTGGGGTGGTGAGGGTCTTTCATTATTCTGCAGGCTCTGGATTTGCACCTCTTGTTGTATAGGACCTGCAGGGGTGGTAGTGCAATACCCGTGGTACGCTCGGCTGAGCGCACCACTCTCTGTAGGGCCTTCTTGTCCTGTGCCGTGCTGTTTCCATACCAGGCAGTGATGTTTTCAGTCAAGATGCTCTTTACAGCTCCGGAGTAGAAGGACTGGAGTATCTTCCCAGATAATCTGAACTTCCTTAACTGTCTCAGGTGGTAGAGGCGCTGCTTCGCCTTTTTTACGACTGAGTCTATGTGTGTTGTCCATGTCAGATCCTCTGAGATGTGGACCCCCAGGTACTTGAAGCTGCTCACCCTGTCCACGGTAGCCACGTTTATCCTCAGTGGTGTGTGTGCCTCCTGCTGTCTCCTCCTAACTGGGATGGTATTGTGGCTAGCTGTGACGGTATTGTGGCTAGCTGGGATGGTGTTGTGGCTAGCTGGGACGGTGTTGTGGCTAGCTGTGACGGTATTGTGGCTAGCTGGGATGGTGTTGTGGCTAGCTGTGACGGTATTGTGGCTAGCTGGGATGGTGTTGTGGCTAGCTGGGACGGTGTTGTGGCTAGCTGGGATGGTGTTGTGGCTAGCTGGGATGGTGTTGTGGCTAGCTGGGATGGTGTTGTGGCTAGCTGGGATGGTGGTGTGGCTAGCTGGGATGGTGTTGTGGCTAGCTGGGACGGTATTGTGGCTAGCTGGGATAGTGTTGTGGCTAGCTGGGATGGTGTTGTGGCTAGCTGGGATGGTGTTGCAGTTCGCTGGGACGGTATTGTGGCTAGCTGGGATGGTGTTGTGGCTAGCTGGGATGGTGTTGTGGTTAGCTGGGACGGTGTTGTGGCTAGCTGGGATGGTGTTGTGGCTAGCTGGGACGGTGTTGTGGCTAGCTGGTACCGTGTTGTGGCTAGCTGGGATGGTGTTGTGGCTAGCTGGGATGGTGTTGTGGTTAGCTGGGACGGTATTGTGGCTAGCTGGGATGGTGTTGTGGCTAGCTGGGATGGTGTTGTGGTTAGCTGGGATGGTGTTGTGGCTAGCTGGGATGGTGTTGTGGCTAGCTGGGACGGTGTTGTGGCTAGCTGGGACGGTGTTGTGGCTAGCTGGGATGGTGTTGTGGCTAGCTGGTACCGTGTTGTGGCTAGCTGGGACGGTGTTGTGACTAGCTGGGACGGTGTTGTGGCTAGCTGGGACGGTGTTGTGACTAGCTGGGACGGTGTTGTGGCTAGCTGGTACCGTGTTGTGGCTAGCTGGGACGGTGTTGTGTAGGGTGACCAAACGTCCTCTTTTGCCCGGACATGTCCTCTTTTCACGCCCTGTCCGGGCCGTCCGGGGGGGGTTTATAAATTCATGAAAATGTCCCGCTTTCACGGACCGTTTGCATTATACATAAATTGGGGTCATCCCTATGTTCCCCGGGTCCTATGTTTCCCCTATGTTTCCCATGTTCCAAAAGGGTTCTATGTTCCCCGGGTCCTATGTTCCCCCTATGTTTCCCCGGTAGCAATAAAGGCTCGCCCCAGGCTCGCCACAGAAGTGGATTTCAAAGATAGCCACTTTTATAGATAATTCATTTGTATCGCAACAGAGTCACGGATCTAGTCGGGCCACGTAGCATTATGTCGACAAAAATCAAATACAATAAACAAGTGTAAAATAAAGAATTTTAAACTAAGTTTAGCATATTAAATCATTTTATAAGCGTTCGTTTATTTGCGGTCTGTGTGAGAAGCATCCATCTGCAGAACAACAGCCCAGCTCTCTCTGTCCCCACGCTGTCAGGCCGTCACAGGCCCGCTCAGCAGCGCCACCCACCCAATGGCTGAATTGCCAATGGCTGAATTGGAGTATTGCATTGTGCGGGATTGATTGATTGATTGAAAACTTTATTAACAGATTGCAGAATGGGTACAGTACAGTTTCGTCTTGTTTACATCAGGGTCCCCCATTTTCAATTCATAATGACATTTATGACATACTCAATGCAGTACTGTTACATTTGTGACATACAGTAAATATATACAAGGGGGAGGGAACTACATTTATGATGAATTGAAAATGGGGGACACTGATGTAAACAAGATGGAAGTCTTTCTCTGGTCTGCATCCCCTTAACAATTGTGTGTATTGAGCTGTACTGCACTGTACCCATTCTGCAATCTGTTAAATAAAGTTTAAATAAACGCATCGCGGATCTGCCCGCAGGAACGCCCTACCCAAAGCTGTAAAGGAATGTGAATCACTACCCACTTTCAAAAACACTCAAAGAACACCTACGGGAGACTGCAATTCGAAACTGGCCCCCACAAATGTCCTAACCCAGTTGTACAGTGAATGACCAAGTATGGCTTTGTCAGTATTCCACTGTACAGTGTACAGTGTCCCCCACCCACCCCCTACTCAACCCCCACCCCCCCACACCCCCACCCACCTCCAATGTACAGTCCCCCCCCCCACCCACCCAACCCCACCCCACCTACCCAACCTCCTCCAATGTATAGTTTCTACGTCAAATGTATATACACTCTTTTCTGGACACTTTGTATCACAAACAGTACTGTATTTGCAAATCTGGTATGTCATAAATGTATAGATGTAGCAGTACTGTCTATCTGTATGTCATATGATTAATTGAAAATGGGGGACCCTGATGTAAACAAGACGAAAGTCTTTCTCTGGTCTGCATCCCCTTAACAATTGTATGTATTGAGCTGTACTGTACTGTACCCATTCTGCAATCTGTTAATAAAGTTTTCAATCAATCAATCAATCAATCCCGCACAGTGCAATACTCCAATTCAGCCATTGGCAATTCAGCCATTGGGTGGGTGGCGCTGCTGAGTGGGCCTGTGACGGCCTGACAGCGTGGGGACAAAGAGAGCTGGGCTGTTGTTCTGCAGATGGATGCTTCTCACACAGACCGCAAAACTAAACTAAACTAAACGCTTATAAAATGATTTAATAGGCTAAACTTCGTTTAAAATTCTTTATTTTACACTTGTTTATTGTATTTGATTTTTGTCGACATAATGCTACGTGGCCCGACTAGATCTGTGACTCCGTTGCGATACAAATTAATTATCTATAAAAGTGGCTATCTTTGAAATCCACTGCTGTGGCGAGCCTGGGGCGAGCCTTTATCGCTACCGGGGAAACAGGGGGAACATAGGACCCGGGGAACATAGAACCCTTTTGGAACATGGGAAACATAGGGGGAACATAGGACCCGGGGAACATAGAACCCTTTTGCGGATGGGGGAACATAGAACCCTTAAAAAAATTTAAATAAAAAGCGGGGAACATAGAACCCGGGGAACATAGAACCCAGGGAACATAGACATGTTCCCCTTAAATTGACTAGCGCATTGCACAGAATACTACGGTACTCTGTTGCGTGTGTGACGTAATCCCTGAGAAGCTTTGTGGGCGGCTCTACAACTACGGGCACACAAACAGAGGAAGAGGGGACAGAGCGCACCGCAGCTCACATTCACAATGCCAAAGAATCTACTTTTACAGATGAACTGCAGAAGAATACACGTGTGTGTCCAATAAAGGTGCAGGCGATCTTAAAGCGCACATGGACATGTGCAAGTTGAGAGTTTGTCTGCAAAGTTGACAGACTTCTTTGTTAAACCCGGGAAGACAGAGGATGCTGTAAAGTAAATGCAGCAGAGGGTGTGTTTGCATTTCATACTGTGAAACATCACAATCTATGGATTGCACAAGTGCCTTGCTAATACCGCTGGGACGGTATTGTGGCTAGCTGGGACGGTGTTGTGGCTAGCTGGGACGGTGTTGTGGCTAGCTGGGACGGTGTTGTGGCTAGCTGGGATGGTGTTGTGGTTAGCTGGGACGGTGTTGTGGTTAGCTGAGATGGTGTTGTGGCCAGTGGGTGGTTCACCAGTGTGAGGCCATTAAGTTACCATTTTAATCACAGTGTCTGAGGCCCTGTTTAGACGGAAACGCTAGCAGGTGAATCCGCACAAAAAAAATTTCGGATGTACCTTTCGTTTATACGGAAACAGTGTTTTTACGGGGTGAAACCGCAAAAAAGTGAGACTACCTTCCAGGGTGGAATTCCTAGAAACGATAAACCTTTGCGCTATCATCTAAACCAGGGGTCAGCAACCTTTTTGACATGGAGTGCCTGTTTGAAATATAGTTGTAACTAGTGTGCCTCAACAATATTCCATGCATCGTACATTTCTTTTCTCATACTCAGGTATTTTTAATGATAATTTTTACATTATTACATCATTGTTATTGTTATTATTAACAATATTATTATGATGGTTGTATCAACCCTAAATCTGAGTTGGGGGGGGGGGTAATGCAATGCAGACAAACAGCTGCATACAGTGCGACCATTTCACTCACATTTGCCCATTCATTTTTGGACACATCACACACCATCGGTGTGTGTACTGTACATGTGGGAACAAACTTAACTTTTTGACTTACCAGCCATTTGGCTGGTAGATTTTAAAAACGACCAGCCATCCAGATGTTTTACCAGCCAAAAATTATAAATAGCTTTTTAGTATATCGCCATGTGTTATTATTACTATATAATACTCTCGTATGCTATTTTCAATTAATATCATAAACAACATAAGGAATATTAGCATAATTTTGAGTGGACTGAAGGAATGAGTCAGCGTTAATAGTTTTAAATGCAAATAATTTATTGCGAATTTATTTACAATATGGAAGCAAAAGAATTAAAGAACATATTAAAACAACTTCAAACAAGATAAACAAATCCATACTTGCCACCTACAAGGCAACAAGGGATGTTAGCGGAGTCTGTAATGCATCCAGCCTTGTATGGAATAATAATATAATAATAATAATACCGTCCACCCATAATATAATAATAATCTGGTCAGCAGCCTCCACTGATGTAGCGTGATTCAAACCCCCTCAATGTGCAGTTTCTAGTTAATCAGTTAGTCAGTTACGCAGCCTCCACTGATGTACAGTGACGAGTGAATCTGGTAGTTGGTTTATGACGTTACGAGTTAATCAGTCAGCAGCCTCCACTGATGTTATGACGTTACAAACGCGAAATAACATTATACATTATGCTCCGCGAAATAAAGAGAGCTTATTATTAATCAGTCAGCAGCAGCCTCCACTGATGTTATGACGTTACAAACGCGAAATCACATTATGCTCCGCGAAATAAAGAGAGCTTATTATTAATCAGTCAGCAGCAGCCTCCACTGATGTTATGACGTTACAAACGCAAAATCACATTATGCTCCGCGAAATAAAGAGAGCTTATTATTAATCAGTCAGCAGCCTCCACTGATGTTATGACGTTACAAACGCGAAATAACCAGGGTACAAAATATGCCTCCACATATTTGGTCAAATCAAATGCAAAATTAAATATCAGAGCACAATCAAAAACACGATTGCAGGTTTTTTTGTAGGCTAAAGAACGGATGAAGACAGACCTCGTGTGCGTCTCATGTTACAAACTTGATCTCGTGAGCAGAGCGCATCTCATTTACATTTAAAGGTTCATTGTTTGTAAACATTAGAACGGACACGTGAGACGTGACACACACACACACACAGTTTCACTTTCGTTTCAACTCACCACGCCAGCATCCAATAGGGGCCAGCTGCAGCCCCGGAGATTGTTCCAGATTGGGCAACTTTCGCCTGCTCCCACGACATTTCTCCCTCCAGCTGGAGGCTACTCATATCATATTAATGCCGACGCATGCAGTGGATTTTGTTGGCCGCCAGATGGCGCCCAGGCCTTAATTTATGACGGCCAAACATTAAATCTACCAGCCTGTGGCGGTGGGCGTGTGACTATTTTGTACCCTGCTGTCATAGCTCCACCTACAGGCCTAATGGAGAACACCAGGAGAACACCAGGATGTGAATGGAGGGTGAATGTGAGGTATATGTGTAAATAAGTTTTGATTGATCGCAAGACTACACTGTAAAAAAAATAATAATAATAAGTTACCAGAACTTAAAAATATTGAGTTCAGTTACTGTGCATTAAGGTTTTCAGTTTTCAATCCATAATAAGTTAACAGAAAAATAAGTACACAACCACATTATTTCAACCTAATAAAACTATGTTTATTGTCATTGTTTTAAGAACACAAGTTGACTTGGTAATACTCACATTTTGAGTAAAAACAATTGCTTTTAACATGTGCAATGTTCAATGAAATAGAAAAATAAATAATAAAATTTGTTGATTAATCACACTGGTCACAATGGTGACCGTAATAATGTTTTTGTTATAAGGCTCTGCAAATGTTACTGAATGATGTAGCAATGTATTTCCAGCTAAATTGAAATAATAAACAAATAAAGGGTCTCAATTAAATATGTGGTAGTAAAAAGATGCTGTGGGAGGATCTCAACAAGATAAATGCGACAACAGTGCAAAATATTTCACTATAACATTTATTAAAAAAAAATATATATATATATATATATATATATATACGTATTTTTTATTTTTTTTGTTATACAGTGTTTTTACGGGGTGAAACCGCAAAAAAGTGAGACTACCTTCCAGGGTGGAATCCTAGAAACGATAAACCTTTGCGCTATCATCTTATTCTAAACTGTCAAACCGCATAAAACGATGATCATTTGGACGGAGTTGTTAAAACTCACTCCACTCAAATCAATAGAGTTATATTCCACTCTATTCAAATCAAATTTAAAGTGACGTGGCTGGGATAAATTGTGCCAGTCAGCCAAAACAAATTCCTGGACCAAGGTCGAACCAGAGAGCTGTGGAGTCGAAGGCCCTCTGGGAGATAAGAGTGGCGAGCGGCTTCCCACACCCCCAATCCCTACCTCCCCCACCCAGGACTTGGCTTGTGCACTCCCCCCACCCCCCCCCCCCCCCCTCCAGTCCCCCCCCCCCTTCCTCTGTCTGCATTGGCGCTGCACTGTCGGCTGCCTCGTGTGAGGATCACTCCCCCCCCCCCCCTACAGCCCTGTAACAACCCCAACCCACTCCCCCCTCCTTCCGTACATGGCACTGCCTATGACGGCTGCCAGTCTGTTTGCGGTGGTGAATATGCATATGTTTGTCTCAAGGCTCTGTACCATTATTACTATCTAAAATGTAATAATTGTGGAATATTACTGTAATGAGCTGTATGTGTATGATCCAAGCGTCCTATGATCCTCATAGGAGCATAACAGAAAAAAGCATTCCATGTGAAGGTATTCTGTATGTCTGCATGTCAACTAATAAAGAAACTTGAAACTTGAAAACTTGAAAGGGTTGTCAAGGCTCTCGTTGCGCGTACTGCTTACATCACAGGCATGCGCCAGTAGCCTAGAAGCGTAACAAAGCATGTCTGATTCTATCCATGGCGATCACCTGAAGGCTACATTGGCAGTACTTTTAAATATACAAGAATCTGTCCCGCGGCGTGACTGGACCCACTGTCTGTGAGTGACTCTGCTTTGGTCCAATCACATTCCCCACCCACAGTCTGCGAATCAGAGGCAGAGTAGGGCGGGTCTTCACAGCACGTCATGTGACATATGCGCCAATCGTGTGACAGCGGGGCTCAGTTGTCTCCAGTCGTTACAGCCTCGTCTGCATGGAGAATTCCATCCCAAAACGCTAGTCTAAACGCAACATTAAAAGTGAGACCGCAAGACGACTTTTGCGGTTTCTGTTCAGACTCTCTCCGTCTAAACGTAGCCTGAGAGACCTTTGCTGCGTGTCATCACACGTCCCTATTCCTCCTGATATTGCTCCTGATTTCAAGTCACCCGCTGTCCTAGGCAGAAATGCCTTGAAAATAAATACATTATATAAAGTTATATATATATATATATATATATATATATATATATATATATATATATATATATATATTAGGGATGCTCGATATTGGCTTTTTTACCGATACCGATATTCCGATATTGTCCAACTCTTAATTTCCGATACCGATACCGATATCAACCGATACCGATATATGCAGGGTTTCCCCCCAAAAAAACGGAATAATTTCAGGTAACTAATAATTTCACTGGATGCATTCAAAAGGCTTTCTAAATGTAAGCATTATCTGTGCAAAATATGATCATTAAAAAAGTAAAAATTAACATTACATATCTCTTGTTGTTGAATTAAACCAACATGCATACTTTTGACAATAAATAAAATAAGAATTGGTTCTTACTTGCTTGCCTGGGTAAATAAAGGTTAAATAAATGTAAAATACAGATATTTTCCGATATCACATTTTACTGCCGATATCGGCCGATAATATCGGTCGGCCGATAATATCGGACATCCCTAATATATATATAATAAAAAGTAGACCTGTTGGTCAAGGACGAAGGGTTCTCTTGCTCAGTGGCGAAACGTACTGTACACCACGGTTGAATGACAGCCGAACCACATCTCAGCCTCACCCTGTTTCACAGCCGCGCCCTGCTTCAACGGTGAGCTGTGTGTGTAAGCATGACCTCAGCTCCTTGTCCTTTACTCGGGGGTTGGGACAGCCCGTTCACAGCGCTCCCCGCAGGGCTGTTATTTAACAGGCCTATAGCGGACGCCACCAGAAACACTCTTCCAGTCCAAAAGCCTCATGTTCTCTCTTCCTCCGCACAGACAAAACCTGAACGTGAACTCAAAGCCTCTCTCCATGATTCATCCTCTCCAAACACCATCAGGTAAACGGTGTTTGTAGCGTGTGTGTGTGTGTGTGGTGTGTGTGTGTGTGTGTGTGTGTGTGTGTGTGTGTGTGTGTGTGGGGAAGTGGGGGGGGGGGGGGGGGGGGGGGTCGGGGGGTTCTTTCCCTCAGCCCTCGAAGTACTAAGATGGACATAGTTGGGTTTTTTTGTTGTTGTTTTTTTTTCTAATCATTTCTGGCACCTTCTGAATGGTCTCAGAATTTCCATTTCACGAGGCGCGAGGAAGAGTTTTCCTTGGCCCGAGCGGTGAGTCTCTCCGGGTGCTTCTGGGACACATTCTTGTCGAGACGAGGCACAAGAGAGCGCAGCGCTATAGCTACCTCTCTGCTCGCAGCGGCTGCAGGGGCTCCTCGAACCACCGGCGAGCACAATGGCCTCAAACGTCACCGCGTGCGCGCTGTGTGTCAAGGGAGAGAAAGAAAGGGGTCCCTTCAGGGTTCGAGACCCCTCCGAGATGCACTCAACTGATGCACTTTACCTCAGAACACCCGGCCGCTTTCCTCTGGGAAAGAGTCGGATCTGCTGGGTGGAGGGGGAGGAGGAGGGGGGGGAGAGACCTGCACTTCTCTTGAACACGGCTATTATTAGATGGTTTATACAGTATATACACTCATCACACGCTGTGGTAGTTTTCATTCCCTGGACAGACTCATCTCGCGGACTCCAGTGGAGATCTTATCGGGTCCCGTCGATTCACGTTGGATTCCCGCCTCTATCTCTCGGATTCCATTTGGGCAGCTGATGGTTTGTGTGTGTGTGTGTGCGTGCATGTGTGTGTGTACGCGTGGTGTGGCATATTTGAGTAAGTGCTGTTCCAAGCAATGGGAAATGTAACCAGCGAGTCAGAAAACCATGTGTGTCCTTTTGATGACGTGAAAAACCTGTAGCGCATCAGAGTTGCATCAGTACGTATACAGGGGACGACAGTGGCTCAGGAAGGTAGAGCGGTCGACTGGTAATCAGAAGGTTCCCAGTTCGATTTCCGGCTCCTCCCGGCAGCCTCCTCAAGTGTCCTTGAGCAAGACGTTTAACCCTCTAAATGCTCTCACCTCTCACCTCTGCCGTCAGTGTGTGAATGTGCGAGTGAACGGGTGAATGTGAGGCACATGTCGTGAAGCGCTTTGGGTGAAAGCTGCTATATAAATGCAGTCCATTACAGTGCAGTACGGTATAGCACACTAGATGCCTGGTGACCTGCCGGTACTGTAGCCTGTATACAGTATACGGCCGCCTACATCACAGCACGTCTGCCTTACATGAACACTTGTCACCCTACGCTCTCTCCGCATGTCAGGCGGATATTATCTACAATGTGCTTGTCAACACGGCACTTATGGGAAAACGAGGCATTTATACGAGCCGCACGCACGGAGGGCGATAGTCAAAGACGGCGTCACGCCGTGAGGCTGAGACGTCTCTCATGAGCTGTGTTGAAATGGAAAACGTTGCATATTGATTCGAATGATCTGTACGGCACACGACTAGAGCCCATAACGACTAATGCGTAATGTCTTATAAAAGATGAAACATGTGCATTATTAACGTTTAAAACATGGCAAATGAGAGTAAACTGTATAAATGCGTCCTCTGAAATAGTCTGTCCGCTACATGACAGCGTTTCTCGGTGCGTAAGAAAGCATCTGCCAGTGATGCTGGACGCCGGCTGCGTGAACATTTAAGGCAACCAACTTGTGTTCAGCTTTTTCTCTGATTGGCCACGACCCCCCGCCCCTTTTGCCGCGAGCGCGGCAGAGGTCCCAAATGAAATGAATGAAATGCGGAGCTGTAATCTTTGTCCGAATTGAATCACGCGAATACACAACGCATTTTATCAAAACAACTACGCGATTCACTCGTCACTGTACATCAGTGGAGGCTGCTGACTGATTAACTAGAAACTGTACATTGTAACGTTATATAATGTATAATGTTATTTCGCTTCACGCGTCACTGTACATCAGTGGAGGCTGCTGACTGATTAACTAGAAACTGTACATTGTAACGTTATATAATGTATAATGTTATTTCGCTTCACGCGTCACTGTACATCAGTGGAGGCTGCTGACTGATTAACTAGAAACTGTACGCTGTAACGTTATATGTTATTTCGCGTTTTTAACGTCATAAACCAACTACCAGATTCACTCGTCACTGTACATCAGTGGAGGCTGCTGACTGATTAACTAGAAACTGCACATTGAGGGGGTTTGAATCATGCTACATCAGTGGAGGCTGCTGACCAGATTATTATTATATTAATTTGGCTTACTGTTACTGTATTGTTTGTCTCGTTTCATGGGCTGCCAAAATGTTATATTTTGCACCAGGGAACTTGAAGGTTCATGCACAAGACAAACAATACAGTAACAGTAAGCCAAATTGATTGTTCATTATTGTTCTGTGTTTAACAATATCTGAGATATTACATTTATACATTCATATATATGACTATCAACTGTAGCATATAGATTGATAGGCCAAGTTGTCCTGAAAAAAAAATTGTATATCACTTAATTTTGCAATACAGGGTTGAGGTTACACACATGTGCGTTGTGCATGAACCTTCAAGTTCCCTGGTGCAAAATATAACATTTTGGCAGCCCATGAAACAAGACAAACAATACAGTAACAGTAAGCCAAATTAATATAATAATAATCTGGTCAGCAGCCTCCACTGATGTAGCGTGATTCAAACCCCCTCAATGTGCAGTTTCTAGTTAATCAGTCAGCAGCCTCCACTGATGTACAGTGACGAGTGAATCTGGTAGTTGGTTTATGACGCTAAAAACGCGAAATAACATATAACGTTACAGCGTACAGTTTCTAGTTAATCAGTCAGCAGCCTCCACTGATGTACGCGTGATGTACAGTGACGCGTGAAGCGAAATAACATTATACATTATATAACGTTACAATGTACAGTTTCTAGTTAATCAGTCAGCAGCCTCCACTGATGTACAGTGACGAGTGAATCGCGTAGTTGTTTTGATAAATGCGTTGTGTATTTGCGTGATTCAATTCGGACAAAGATTACAGCTCCGCATTTCATTCATTTCATTTGTGACCTCTGCCGCTCGCAGGGACCTCTGCCGCGCTCGCGGCAAAAGGGGCGGGGGGTCGTGGCCAATCAGAGAAAAGCTGAACACAAGTTGGTTGCCTAAAATGTTCACGCATCCCGGCTGTATATGTACCGCCACGCTTTGCTCGCTTCATATCACAGCCGGGAAAATGAACATAGACTGATATTAACTTTAGACCCCTGGTACGTCATGTCATTTTATTTTACTTACTCAGTCCGTCGTATTCCATTCACAGTGACAGTGATCAGTAAATAGTATATTAATTTGCCCGGTTGTGATATGAAGTGAGCAAAGCGTAGTGTACATACAGTATATAGCCAGAGACTCACGTTGCGCACGACGCGGCACTTTGCCCTCATCTGTCGGCTTCAGGCTGTGTTATTGGTGATCAACCAACACATTGTTCGAAAGCTAAAATGGCCACAGTTTGATTGATACCCTACTCAACCTATTACGTGCTGCCAATATCGGGTTACAAGACCAAACAATTAATGAGCGTCAGTTTCGGACAAGTGACCACGTCCCGTTTCGCCTGGCCCTGAACGGACTGGTCACCTCTGACGATGAAAATGATTGACTGTTTTTGTAGCCAATGGAATTCTGGAGCTGACGGTATCTTACATGAGGGATGATTACTACGATAAATGGAGAGAAGAAGATGAAGAAAGTAGAATTACTTGCTTGCGCATCGCACTCCGTGAGAATGAATTGGCCCCGACACATTATTACCAATACAAGCATGTGAAAAACATGTGTAAAACAATCAGTTTCCATGGAATTGTTATCAACTTTGGACATGTACTAGATAAGACTTCAGGCTATGGACCCATTGTGTTTTCCTTTACAGCTCATACCTCTCAGCTGGAACTCTTTTGCAGGCATCTGTTTGCAAACGAATTCAGACGTAAGTAAACTAAACCTTTATTTGTCTGTCCGACATCCGACTGTCTGTCCGACATCTCCGCCTGGATGACGACCAACCACCTCAAACTGAACCTAAGCAAAACAGAATTGCTCCACCTGCCGGCCAAATCCTCCCCCCTGACGACCTTTCCATCACAGTCGAGAATGCAGCTGTGACCGCGTCCCCGACCGCCAAGAACCTTGGTGTTGTCCTCGACGACCAGTTGAACTTCTCTGCTCACATCGCAGCGACAACCAGAACCTGCCGATTCCTCCTGAGCAGCGTCAGAAGGATCCGCCCCTTCCTGACAAAAGAAGCCACCCAACTCCTCGTCCAATCAACAGTCATCTCCCGCCTCGACTACTGCAACGCACTGCTCGCTGGCCTCCCGGCCACTGCCACTAAGCCTCTTCAACTCATTCAGAACGCAGCGGCCCGCCTGATCTCAAACCTACCGAAGTCGACCCATGTCACCCCACTTCTTAGGGACCTGCACTGGCTCCCCATTGCTGCATGAATCCGCTTCAAGGCCCTCGACCTAGCATACCGTGCGGCAAAGGGAACCGCTCCCGCCTACCTCCGGTCAATGGTCTCTAACTACACACCCTCAAGACCCCTACGCTCTGCATCTTCTGGCCGCCTCAGACCTACTCCTATCCAAGCTCCGGGAGGGTCATCAAAGAGAAGTCGCCTATTCTCAGTCCTTGCCCCACAATGGTGGAATGAACTACCCACCCCAGTTAGGACAGCCGAAACACGTCCAATCTTTCGCCGTCGACTAAAGACGCACTTCTTCAACCATTATCTGAATAAAAGAAAATTTAAAAAAAATATATCTAACCCTAACTAACCGTACTGTCATGCACTTGTCCTAATAAACTAACCTACACTGTAGCACTCAACACTTTGATGAACATTGTTGCTCAGCTGATAGAGTTGTGCCCTTCCTGATGGCTTGTCGTACAGAACTTGTAAGTCGCTTTGGATAAAAGCGTCAGCTAAATGACTAAATGTAAATGTAAATGTATTTCAGTGTGTTCAAACCTCTGTAACTCTATTACATTAGCATTATTATTTTTATTGTTATACTGTTGTGGAAGAAAGTTCAGAATGTTTGGGCGGCTAGGTGGTGTAGTGGGCAAGGCACTCGCCACCAGTGTGGAGACGCTAGGATTCGCGTGTTCGAATCCAGCTCTCCACATTGTTTTCAGTTTAGCTGGTCGTCCGCAGTAATACACATTGGCCGTATTACGGGGAGGGAAAACTGAAGGGTGGGGATCGAACGTTGTGAACAAGCGACTCCTACAAGTCGGTTGGTGCGCCTGCGCAGTAGAATCAGGAAGTGTCGGGGGCAGCGTGAGCCTCCCACGCGTTACTCCTCAACACTGAGAGATCGAGCTGCGCAGGTGAAAAGATGCGACTGCTGTTACCTCAAGTACCGGAGGGGACTTGTGCTATGTATGACTTAGTCCACATTGCAGCCGGCTTGTGGGAGGCAAGAAACAGCGTTCGTGACAGGGGAGGGTTGAAATTGGATGATACGAAATTGGGATGGGAGAAAATATAGAAAAAATGGGAGAAAAAGTGGATAAAAAAAAAAAAAAAAAGTTCAGAATGTTTCCTTTCAAAAGAGACCAGACTCATGCACGTGTTATTAGTGGTTCAAGAATAGATCGCAAATTACTTTGGGTATGCAATTGACAGGTTTGCAAAACTAGCCCGCTGCTTGCCCGATGGATATGAGTTTGGGAGGACTGCTGACCCTATAGGACTGATTGACTGACCCTATATGACTGACTGACCCTATAGGACTGACTGAGTGACCCTATATGACTGACTGACCCTATAGGACTGACTGACTGACTGACCATATATGACTGACTGACCCTATATGACTGACTGACCCTATAGGACTGACTGACTGACTGACCCTATATGACTGACTGACCCTATAAGAATGACTGACTGACCCTATATGACTGACTGACTGACCCTATATGACTGACTGACCCTATAAGACTGACTGACTGACCCTATATGACTGACCCTATATGACTGACTGACTGACTGACCCTATAGGACTGACTGACTGACCTTATATGACTGACTGACCCTATAGGACTGACTGACCCTATATGACTGACTGACTGACACTATATGACTGACTGACCCTATATGACTGACTGACTGACCCTATATGACTGACTGACTGACCCTATATGACTGACTGACTGACTGACACTATATGACTGACTGACCCTATATGACTGACTGACTGACCCTATATGACTGACTGACTGACTGACACTATATGACTGACTGACCCTATATGACTGACTGACTGACCCTATATGACTGACTGACTGACCTTATATGACTGACTGACTGACTGACTGACCCTATAGGACTGACTGACCCTATATGACTGACTGACTGACCCTATATGACTGACCCTATAGGACTGACTGACCCTATATGACTGACTGACTGACCCTATATGACTGACCCTATAGGACTGCCTGACCTTATATGACTGACTGACCCTATGACTGACTGACTGACCCTATATGACTGACTGACTGACCCTATATGACTGACTGCCTGACCTTATATGACTGACTGACCCTATGACTGACTGACTGACCCTATATGACTGACTGACTGACTGACCCTATAGGACTGACTGACTGAGCCTATAGGACTGACTGACTGACTGACTGACTGACTGACTGACTCAAGAAGCAATGAAGACTCATGGAAAGAACAGAATAACTGGTGTCCTCACTGCCCTCACTGTCCTCACTGTCCTCACTGTCCTCACTGTCCTCACTGTCCTCACCGTCCTCACTGTCCTCACTGTCCTCACCGTCCTCACCGTCCTCACTGTCTTCACTGTCCTCACTGTCCTCACTGTACTGTCCTCACTGTCCTCAGTGTCCTCACTCAGCAACTGGGAGGAAACCAGCTTAATTTATAGGGAGATGATACCCATGTAAACACACAGTCACACACACACACATGTACACACACACACACACACGTGTGCGCGACCAAGGCCCACGGAAGTTCCCATATTGCGCGTCAGATTGCCCTTGGGCCTGTTGGCTATTTCTGCCAGCGACGGGGAGATCCTGTGTCAGTAATTCTGTAGGGATGAGGTGGATGAGGTCGCCGGATGCAGCTCCACTCAACAGCATACACACACACACACACACACACACACACACACACACACACACACACACACACACACACACACACACACACACACACACACACACACACACACACACACACACACACACACACACACACACACACACACACACACACACACACACACACACACACACACACACACACACACAAAATGTACATGTATTTTAATTTGCTGACTTGGCATTGTCTACAGTAGCACATTATAGTGTTACAATATAAGAACCCAAACAAACTAACATGCAGTAATTGGAAATGCACTCAGGGGAAGAGGGGAGGACTGTGTCTGTGTGTGTGTGTGTGTGTGTGTGTGTGTGTGTGTGTGTGTGTGTGTGTGTGTGTGTGTGTGTGTGTGTGTGTGTGTGCACGTGCGTGTGTGTGTGTGTGTGTGGTGCGTGTGTGTGCGTGCGTGTGCGTGTGTGTGTGTGTGATTGATGCTACCCTCACACAGGTACAAAAATATATATACAGTATATCACATTGGAAAACAAATAAAGCCAAAGAAGAAGAAGAAGAAGAAGAAGAAGAAGAAGAAGAAGAAGAAGAAGAAGAAGAAGAAAAGAAGAAGAAGAAGAAGAAGAAGAAGAAGAAGAAGAAGAAGAAGAAGAAGAAGAAGAAGAAGAAGAAGAAGAAGAAGAAGAAGAAGAAGAAGAAGAAGAAGAAGAAGAAGAAGAAGAAGAAGAAGAAGAAGAAGAAGAAAAGAAAATCAACTGCCAACAGCTCTGGTCTGGTTTGAAAAGGCTCAGTGTTCACAGTTGGCTCCGCAACACCTCCCTGCTCTACTTGCGACACCAGCCCCTCTTCTATAGGAGCCTATAAGACAGCAGCTCCCCCACGCTGAGTCTCACTGTCTGCCTCTCGATGACACGTTGTCTTTGTGAGGCCTCCCCCACACCGACACCGCCGCTGTCCTCTTCCTCAGCTCTCGTGAAGCTGTGGGAAAGATGCGCCGGGAGACAAACGCTCAAAAGTAAAAGTACGACGCGAGACCCCGCCGACGCTGCTTTTGTCTGCGTCTGCCTTTTTACGCGCTTCTCGTGAGCTCACTTCCTCAGCCCCTGGTTTTGTTGCACACACACACACACACACACACACACACACACACACACACACACACACACACAACACACACACACACACACACACACACACACACACACACACACACACACACACACACACACACACACGTCTTTTGACCCAACTGCACCCACTATGAACCATGTTTATCTTGCATTTACACACACACACACACACACACACACACACACACACACATATATAACTTTACATATACAACACTGTCTCTTGATATCACAAGCCTATGAATAGAATATGCTTGATACACCTCCATTACACACACGCACACACACACACACACACACACACACACACACACACACACACACACACACACACACACACACACACACACACACACACACACACACACACACACACACACACACACACACACACACACACACACACACACACACACACACGAGCAGCAGCACAGACAGTATAGAGTTCCTGAGAGGTAAACAGAACAGTCTGACATCTGATTGCATCATGTGCCTCAGCCGCGGGGAAACGGCTAAACGGCGGCTGCAGAGCTCCAGTGAGGTGGCGTTAGCGACCGTTAGAGACCGTCCGCGGCGTCGTCACGTGCCTCTCGTTTGTGGCGAGGGGTCGTCTTTGATGTGACCGTGAGAAGGGGGGATAAGGAGAGAATATTTTGTTCTGGACTCTGACTCTAAGTAAAAACAAATTATAATAAAAATAATAATAGGAAAAAGCCTGG
Source organism: Notolepis coatsorum (assembly GCF_963971535.1). Lineage (NCBI taxonomy): Eukaryota > Metazoa > Chordata > Actinopteri > Aulopiformes > Paralepididae > Notolepis > Notolepis coatsorum. The sequence continues at coordinate 184,679,650 of NC_140167.1, forward strand.
CGGTGTAGCTCTCACTCCACCGGCGCCCCTGAAGCCAATCCTGCATGCGCTCTTCTATTTCCACAAACAGAAAGAGGTGACCTCTCTAGAACACCCTTCACACACACACACACACACACGCACGCACACACACAAACATACACACACACACCTCCGCATAAGTGCAGTGGTGTCAGTGGCTGTGTATCTAAAATAGCCCCTGACACAAAAACCTCAGTTGCACCATGGGGGGAGGAGGAGCGCAGGGAGGGCAGCATAGATCAGCCCAAACCTCCTCGCTCCTCAGATACGTGTGTCTTGTTTGTGTGTTTATTTTCACTCCGTTTAACGCGTTTGTGCGGAGATGACAGAGAGACAGAGACAGAGAGAGAGATGGGGGGGGGAGGAGAAAGAGGGTGAGAGAGAGGGAGAGACAAAGAGAGAGAGAGTAGAGCAGAGAGAGAGGGAGAGAGACAAAGAGAGAGCGAGAGAGTACAGAAAGAGAGAGGAGAGAGGGAGACTGTAGAGTGAGTAGGAGAGAGTGAGAGAGAGAGTGTGTGTAGAGAGAGAGAGAGAGAGAGAGAGAGAGAGAGAGAGAGAGAGAGAGAGAGAGCGAGAGAGAGAGAGTAGAGAGAGAGAGAGGTTGCATCTCTGAGATCAATAAGAAATGCACTCAGTGACTCCTCTCTCTCCTCCTATTTGTTCAGAGCACACAGGGCTTCTAGGTTAAGGTGACTACTGCTACAGACAGAGTGGCCTCATACATCATCTCGTTCTCTCCTATATTGTAGGACTGAATGGGGTGGGGGGGTCATATTATTTTAACCAATATTGCGATATAACTTGCAATATTCTATTCAAAGTTTAAAATCTACATTTTTCTTTCCATGCAGTGTAAAGGAACTCCAACATTTTGGGAAATATACTTATCTGCCATCTATACCCCAGAGTCTGAGACAAGAAGATTGATATCAATGTAATCTCCTTGTGCTAGCATTGCACCTGGACCTCTCTCTGGGGCTACCGGACACAGCGAGATGAATCAGATATCAATCTTCTTGTCTCGGACTCTGGGGTATAGATGGCAAATCAAACATGTGTATTTCCCCAAATGCCGGAGTGTTCCTTTAACACTCTTTCTGAAATGGGAATACATTCACCTGTTACAGAATGCAAGTGTAACACTATGGCGTATTACAACATCTCCTATGACACACCCCAGAGATGACCCCACCCCCCCCCCCCCCCCCCACCTCCAATGTACAGCCTCCCACCCACCCACCCAACCCCACCCCCCCAACCTCCTCCAATGTACAGTTTCTACGTCAAATGTATATACACTCTTTTTCTGGACACTTTTTGTATCACAAACAGTACTGCAGTATTTGTAAATCTGGTATGTCATAAATGTATAGATGTAGCAGTACTGTCTATCTGTATGTCATGTATGTCATATATGTTATGATGAATTGAAAATGGGGGACCCTGATGTAAACAAGACGAAAGTCTTTCTCTGGTCTGCATCCCCTTAACAATTGTATGTATTGAGCTGTACTGTGTATTGTACCCATTATGCAATCTGTTAATAAAGTTTTCAATCAAACAATTCAAAAAACCAATCCCTGTTTATTATACTGTATGTGTAGGTGCGTCAGCCAGACTACCAATATCAATATGAAAATAAATGGTGTAAATTGTCGTGGACCTCGCAGCGATGTGGTGGTATAACTCTCTGAACGCACACCTCAGTGAACTGAAGCATTCAAGGTGAAGAACCATACAGGAGCGTTTCAGTGTTACAATATGTGTATCGGCTTTCGATCTCCCAAATGCCATAAACTGAGATCGGATCGGGGTAAAACTTCTCAGACGCACTTTTCAGCAAACAATCCAGTTGAGTCGCAGATAAAAATCAAACGTTGTTTATTGTGATCCCATCAAATTCCAAGCATTAGGATTCACAATTCCAAACGAAAAACGAATGAACAAATCTACAAAACAAACTTTTACTGCGAGTATTAAGTGGTTGAAAACTGTATGATCACCCCGTCTTTCCAAACCAAACACTTCCTTGTTCCCGGTAGACACCCATTTTAACACCTTATATTATGATAATCAGTCAGCGAACCATTAGGCCCCTATTATCATACCAAATCAACATAGGGGGAGCAATCATTCCAAATGACCAAAATGTATTATTTCTGCTTCATGATAAATATACACACAATATAGAATATAGAATACGTTTAAATCTAAATATCAAACACATGATGGTCAAAAAGAAAACATTTTACATAATAAGCAATATGGCTCCAACAATATGTGTGGTTTATCTATGGTCAAACTGCATCATTTGCTGTGTTTATGTTGTGGCACCGGGAAGCAAGTACGGTTGCTTCTACCACTGCCTTCATCGCTGGAAGTACACAATGCTCCTGAGATTTAAAAACATCAGTCAGATGAAAACTTTTATCCTTCATCTGAAGTGTTCATTATCATAAATGATTCATGAGTATTAAAGGAATATCATGAATGCAATGCAGAGAAGTGTACACAATAATAGACCATAGCTGAGGGTCAAGGCTAGACCCCCCCTGTCCCTGGCTCGATGGGAGGATGCAATGTATGCGTGTGTGCGTGTGTGTGTGTGTGTGTGTGTGTGGTTGTGTGTGTGTGTGTGTGTGTGTGTTTGTGTGTGTGTGAGAGAGAGAATATTAGCATCATCACAATAACCAGCACCCCTCCATGGCCACCCACCCATCATCCCCCCACCCCCCCTCTCTCTCCCTATCTCTCTCTCTCTCTCTCTCTCTCTCTCTAGGGATGACTGTACACTCCTGCCCTAATGGGGGGGATTCTTTTAGTAGGCTGCAGCCTTATCCCCCTCAGGCTCTGTCAGTGTGTGTATGTGTGTCTGTGTGTGTGTGTGTCTGTGTCTGTGTGTGTTTACTGTGTGTGTTTGCATCCTTGTGTGTTTGTTTATGTGATCCCCCTCCCCCAGCATATGCAGCATGTACATTCCGTGCACAATAGCCCCGTCTAATGCACGCACCACAACACATCATGCACTCGTGTGCACTCAGCGATCGACCTAGATGCTCTACACACAGTAGCCGCACAATGCGGGCACACAGACGCACACCGATACACTTACCCGTGTGGCGCTATCTGCGGCATTGTGCGCCGCTCACATGCACAAATACTTTCGTGCACTTAAACACTCATCTTTCTCTCCCCTGTTATTCTCACTCAACTCTCACTGTCTCTTGACACACACACACACACACACACACACATGCACGCACACACACACAAATGCATGCACATACACAGATACACTCGCACACGCCTTTTCCCTGAGTATTTAATGGCCTTGCGCGGGGAGCCCATTCAATGCAGCATCACGTAGCGCTCGTTACCCTATCTGGCCTCGCGCAGCAGTTTGCGCTGACGCGACCAATTCCAACACACGGAGCATGGAAACAGACAATAACCGACCAACCAAAACATTCCAAAACACTGACACTTATTACATAAAAAAAACTGTGCGCAGTTATTTTCGCCCGCCGAAGATTTTCCCCCACAAGTTCGACTGACTCCAGCTCCCCTTCTCTCCACTTAATAAAACCAGCAGCTGTGTTTACCTCCATGACTCATAGCATCGCCGCCGCGGCTTCTATTCTGACCGCTCTTCATCTCGCTTTCTGAGGCTAACGTCGCCCCGCTGACGGCCCTTTGGTCGAAACAGCTAATTGAGAGGAGTTATGGTGCAGAACGTGAACTTACGTTAACATGGCTCTGGTGCCATTCAAAGACAAACAGCCTGTGGAATGCCACAGGCCCCCCCAAATGGATTCCACATGTTGTTTGCATAATCCCCCCCCCCCCCCCCCCAACGGTTGACCTACAGTACAAATGGAAATACAGTTCACAAGGATCCGTGCAACATCCCTGTGCAGTGTGCACACATACAGTAGTACTGCGGAGGGGTCTGCTGAAGCTATCTGCGGTGGGGAATCGCTTTCCGCGCTAGCTAGTAGGCTGAATACGGGGGCCAAACACTCTCACAGTCACACGCCGACCTCAAAGACGTCCTTCCCTCCTCTGTCCTCCTTGACATGCTTCCTTCCTTCCTTCCTTACTTCCTTCCTTCCTTCCGTCGCCCTTTTTTGGTTTTGTTTCTGTTGCAGTTTGCGGTTCAATCGTGTTTGGGTAGAAAACAAACGCACAACACCATAATAGGCATAGAGTAAACCTCCAATTTAGCAAGTAATTTAATCCTGTTTTGAGGCTTAGCATCAAATTTCCTTAAACAAAAAATAAGAAATCTGCCAATTAGGTGAGTTAGCTTCCCTCGCTCCAGTGCGACTGAACCTGTTCCAAGGAGGCTTATTGAAACTAGTGACACTATCTTGAAACAAGACGGAACACTTCTTTTGTAATCAAGATAGATGTTTTGAGAAAACCCTCGACTTATTTACACAGTAACGACTGGAATGATCTCACTCCATTGGCCCATTTATACCCCCCCACCCTCCACCCCCTGTCTGGTTTTTAAGAAAACAATGATTTTCTGATAAAAAAAAAACGATTAGTTAGGATGGTGTTTTTTTGTGTTTGTTTTCAGTTTAGCTCAAGTCAGTTAAAGAGGGGAAAGTTCGCCGCAGATCATCTGGCCCCCCCTCTTGAAGCCACATCTTCTACCCCACAGTGGAAACATGTCAGCGCAGCCTTAAATCAGGGCCTGGGGGGCAACCTCCCCTCCCCTCAATGACTCACTTCCAGTAAGGACTGACTGTCCAGCCCTTATAAACATGGTGTCATACAAAAACCCAGAACCCGGTGCGCCGTTCAGATAACGTTCCTTTACGGGGGCTTCCTATAACGGGCGTGCGTGTTGTTTAATAAAGGCTTTTGTTGGGAAGACGTGGTCATCCTCGTTCCATGGGATTAATAATAGGCTCCTTGTTCAAAACAGAGAGAGGCCAATACGTTTTTGCACAGTAAAGGAGAGAGAGAGAGAGAGAGACGTCCTGATGGTAATATGTGACGTGTTGTTATTGTCTGTGATAGACTGTACTGATCTCTCTTCCCCCGTTAAGTATTAAGACTATATCCAACTGAGACTCACTCACTAGAGTGTTGCACAATTCTCTCTCTCTCTCTCTCTCTCTCTCTCTCTCTCTCTCTCTCTCTCTCTCTCTCTCTCACACACACACACACAGTGCTCCACGTATGCCCTAAACCCTCTAAAAGCTCTGGTAAACAGACGTGGGCTGGACACCGGGGTCAAGGGTTGAATACACAAGAGGAAAAACGCAGAGCGAGAGAACATTTAGTCAACTTTACACACATGACGAAACGGGGGGAGGACAAGCCGTCTTGTTTTTAACCTACAAATATTAGCCTCATCTCACACACAGGAAAATCCACACAAGCGGCTCTGGTATGTGTCACCCTGTCCCGCCAGCCAGAGAGAGAGAGAGAGAGCGAGTCTTGAAAATAATCCCAGATGTTGTGGATGTTTCAGCTGTCCACTCTGGAGAGCCTCTCCATCCTTAACCCCTCGCTCCCTGTCCTTAGGTTACGGGGCTTTCTTTTCCACGTCTCTCCCCGTGTACAGGTAGGTCCGTCACAGATTCACCCCTCCCTTCGATCGCATGCCTGCCTTTGACTTGGTAGTCTATTGTAAGCACCGGTTTATTTGTGTGTGCGTGTGTGTGTGTGTGTGTGTGTGTGTGTGTGTGTGTGTGTGTGTGTGTGTGTGTGTCTGTGTCTGTGTCTGTGTGTGTGTGTGTGTGTGTGTGCGTGCGTGCGTGCGCGTGCGTGCGTGCATGCGTGCGTGCGTGCGTGTGTGTGTGCGTGCGTGCGTGCGTGTGTGTGTTTGGCGCTGGGCTCCTGCTCCATGTAAATAGCGGGGTCTGACAGCTCTGGAGACACAACGCCCTCTCTGTGGCCAGGGGGGCCATCACACACACACAGATGGGGACAGGACAGGGCTATCCCACAATGCACCCTGAGCATGCCCCCCCCCCCCCCACTGCCCACGCCCTTGCCTCCGCACTCGCCCCTCTGGCCCCCCGGCTTACAGTAGTGGGGCTGTTTGGCAGACGAAGCCGGCCATACAGTGCACTGCGGTCTATCTCAGATCAATTACTATACAGTCCATAACATGCTGCCGGATCAATGATACAGCAGTCAATACAGCAGTAGTTAACCTAACTGATTAGGCACAGAGTAGGGAATTCCAAATTGTGGGTGTTAGTGTGTGTGTGTGACTTGTGTGTGTGTGTGTGTGTGTGTGTGTGTGTGTGTGTGTGTGTGTGTGTGTGTGTGTGTGTGTGTCAGTGCATGTGTCTTTGTGTGCGTGTACGTGTAGGTGTACATGTGCGTGTGTGCAGGCGTGTGTGTGTGCGTGTATTCTTAGAGCTCCCATACTGTAGCCTTCCGTCCTGAAAGATTCCATCTGTCAACAACAGGTCCAATTTGTGTGTCCTGATCTGTGGCGGACAGATGAAGCCTTTAGTGCCGGGATCCTGAGGAGCAATTAAAGGCACCGGGGAGAGCCGTGTTGATGGACAGATAGAGTCTATCCGCTGGTGATTGGCTTTTTAATTGAGTCCCCCACCTGAGCTGATCACTATCATAACCCCTATATCTGTGTGTGTGTGTGTGTGTGTGGGGGGGGGGGTTGGAACCCGAGGAAAGGAGTGGCGATGATAGCGCCAGCTTGATGCGGTAGGAGAGGGATTGCTCATTGATTTGGTCACTCGCGGTCACACGTATCAGTACAGATTCCCTGGGTGTTTGCACGCCTCAGATTTCCTCCCCGGTTCGTCAATAGTGGTATAATTAAATATATATCAGTGAGCAGCTCATGTAGAGTATGTTTCACATTATGTACCCGGGTTAAGTATACACACACACGGTGATATCAGCCTTCTTATGCGTATTAATGCTGAGGGAGAGGGACCCATGGTAAAGGGATTTAAGTGAGAGTTTAAATGGGCACTAATCTCTCTGACTGAATACCCTTGAGCAGCATGGGGTCTGTTCTACGCCCCCCCCCCCCCCCCCCCCCCCCCCGCACCCCTCGTCTCCAGCCCCCACCCTTCTCGTTCATACACACCACCACCCCACTGGCCCAGTTACATGCATAGCTACACACACACATGCATAACCAAACACACACTCAGACAAACAAACACACATGCATAACCAAACACACACATAAGCACATGCACACGCTCCTACACATACACACACATGTACCCTATGCGGTTGTCACACGGTTAAAGGGAGGGGCGGGCCTCGCCAGAGCACACAGGGGGGAAAGTCATGGAGGTCAGGACTCAGTTACCACATCAAACCCAGGAACAGGGGCCAGAGTCTCATCTCGCCCCCTCCCTCCTAGTCCTGCTCCTCCTCCCTCTCCCCTCCAACGCCCCCTGTGTGCAGCCCCCCCACACACAACCCC
>NC_140167.1:184687305-184748762 GCF_963971535.1 Notolepis coatsorum
GGGGTGAGCGCTGGAGCGCCTCCCCATTTAAAGGAGACGGAGAGGAGGGGATAATACAGAGAGAAGTGGAGGAAGGAAGGAAGGGGATGGTTTTTGTTATTGTTATCATTAGTGTTGTTGTTATTCTCAGTGGAGGCACATGGGGTGTGATGCAATTGTTGCTTTGTATTTTGACTTGATGTGTTGAATTAAATTGATAGGTAATGTACTAAAGTGAAATGGTGTCTTTTATTCTTGTTTTTTTTATTCTCATTGGTTAAAGGTGAACATTTCTGACTTATCTATTTTGACTTTTGTCAAAATAAAAAAATATATCCATTTCAACAAAGATTTGTGTTCATTCTTTCTTTCATTCCATCTACGTTATTTTTTATTTCCTCACTCATTATTGGGAGGTTCATCTCTGAAATTAAATTCCACAATTCCAGCTATTCCCTGCTTATTGTGTAAACGAGGTGCCACAGCGCAGGATAATTATATATTTTTTCTACCTCTTCCCCTTCGCTAAAATTAGTCTTTTAAATTCTTCCTATGAAAAAAAAAAAAAAAATAAAGAACTCCTCGGTCCCAGACCCGTGTCAATTTTCCCTAGTGCTTCTCGGTCCTGATGAAAGGTAGCGCTGTGGTACGAGAGACTGGATGCTGATGGTATTCAGCGCCCACAGTCTGTCCCCTGGGAGCCCTAATTAAGGTAAGGGAAGCAGAGGCTCATCTGCATGGCTGATAGAGCCCCACACTTACATGGTAGAGGCTTTACCACAGGGCTGGAGAGCCATGATTACAGAGGTGGAGGGAGGAGAGGAGGGGGGGAGGGAGAGAGAGAGAGAGAGAGAGAGAGAGAGAGAGAGAGAGTAAGAGGGGGGGAGAGAGAACGTGAGAGAGGGGGGAGATAGGGAGGAGAGGGAGAGAATGAGAGAGATAGGGGGAGAGAGAGAGAGAGAGCGAGGGGGGAAGAAAGAGAGTACAAGAGAGGGATAGAGGGAGAGAGAGAACAAGAGAATGAGAGAGAGAGTGAGAGAGGGGGGAAGAGAGAGAGAGAACAAGAGAATGAGAGAGAGTAGAGAGGGGGGAAGAGAGAGAAGGGGAGAGGGAGAGAGAGAGAGGGGGGGGAGAGAGAAGGAGAGAGAGGGAGACATAGAGGGGGAGAGAGGGAGAGAGAGAGGGGGAGAGAGGGAGAGAAAAAAAGAGAGAGAGGGAAAATATAGAGGGCAGAGAGAGGGAGATAAAGAGAGGGATAGAGGGAGAGAGAGAGAACGAGAGAATGAGAGAGAGTGAGAGAGGGGGAGAGAGGGGGGAGATAGGGGGGATAGGGAGAGAATGAGAGAGATACGGGGAGAGAGAGAGAGAGAGAGAGAGAGAGAGAGAGAGAGGGGGGAAGAAAGAGAGAACAAGAGAGGGATAGAGGGAGAGAGAGAGAGAACAAGAGAATGAGAGAGAGAGAGTGAGAGAGGGGGGAAGAGAGAGAGAGAACAAGATAATGAGAGAGAGAGTGAGAGAGGGGGGAAGAGAGAGAAAGAAGGAGAGAGGGAGAGAGAGAGAGAGATGGGGGAGAGAGAGAGAAGGAGAGAGGGAGACATAGAGGGGGGAGAGAGGAAGAGAGAAAGAGAGAAAGGGAGAGATAGGGCGAGAGAGGTAGAGAAAGAGAGAGAGAGAGAGAGAGAGAGAGAGAGAGAGAGAGAGAGAGAGAGAGGGAAAATATAGAGGGGGGAGAGAGGGAGAGAGAGAGGGAGATAAAGAGAGGGATAGAGGGAGAGAGAGAACGAGAGAGAGAGTGAGAGAGGGGGGATAGAGGGGGGAGATAGGGAGAGAAAAAAAGAGAGAGAGGGAAAATATAGAGGGCGGAGAGAGGGAGAGAGAGAGGGAGAGGGAGATAAAGAGAGGGATAGAGGGAGAGAGAGAGAACGAGAGAATGAGAGAGAGTGAGAGAGGGGGGGAGATAGGGGGGATAGGGAGAGAATGAGAGAGATACGGGGAGAGAGAGAGAGAGAAAGAGGGGGGAAGAAAGAGAGAACAAGAGAGGGATAGAGGGAGAGAGAGAGAGAACAAGAGAATGAGAGAGAGAGTGAGAGAGGGGGGAAGAGAGAGAGAACAAGAGAATGAGAGAGAGAGTGAGAGAGGGGGGAAGAGAGAGAAAGAAGGAGAGAGGGAGAGAGAGAGAGAGAGAAGGAGAGAGAGGGAGACATAGAGGGGGGAGAGAGGAAGAGAGAAAGAGAGAAAGGGAGAGAGAGGGGGAGAGAGGTAGAGAAAGAGAGAGAGAGGGAAAATATAGAGGGGGAGAGAGGGAGAGAGAGAGGGAGAGGGAGATAAAGAGAGGGATAGAGGGAGAGAGAGAGAACGAGAGAACGAGAGAGAGTGAGAGAGGGGGGAGATAGGGGGGAGAGAATGAGAGAGATAGGGGGAGAGAGAGAGAGGGGGGAAGAAAGAGAGAACAAGAGAGGGATAGAGGGAGAGAGAGAGAACAAGAGAATGAGAAAGAGAGTGAGAGAGGGGGGAGAGAGGGGGGAGATAGGGGGGATAGGGAGAGAATGAGAGAGATACGGGAGAGAGAGAGAGAGAGAGAGAGGGGGGAAGAAAGAGAGAACAAGAGAGGGATAGAGGGAGCGAGAGAGAGAACAAGAGAATGAGAGAGAGAGAGTGAGAGGGAGATAAAGAGAGGGATAGAGGGAGAGAGAGAGAACGAGAGAATGAGAGAGAGTGAGAGAGGGGGGAGATAGGGGGGATAGGGAGAGAATGAGAGAGATACGGGGAGAGAGAGAGAGAAAGAGGGGGGAAGAAAGAGAGAACAAGAGAGGGATAGAGGGAGAGAGAGAGAGAACAAGAGAATGAGAGAGAGAGTGAGAGAGGGGGGAAGAGAGAGAGAACAAGAGAATGAGAGAGAGAGTGAGAGAGGGGGGAAGAGAGAGAAAGAAGGAGAGATGGAGAGAGAGAGAGGGGGGAGAGAGAGAGAGAAGGAGAGAGAGGGAGACATAGAGGGGGGAGAGAGGAAGAGAGAAAGAGAGAAAGGGAGAGAGAGGGGGAGAGAGGTAGAGAAAGAGAGAGAGAGGGAAAATATAGAGGGGGAGAGAGGGAGAGAGAGAGGGAGAGGGAGATAAAGAGAGGGATAGAGGGAGAGAGAGAGAACGAGAGAACGAGAGAGAGTGAGAGAGGGGGGAGATAGGGGGGAGAGAATGAGAGAGATAGGGGGAGAGAGAGAGAGGGGGGAAGAAAGAGAGAACAAGAGAGGGATAGAGGGAGAGAGAGAGAACAAGAGAATGAGAAAGAGAGTGAGAGAGGGGGGAGAGAGGGGGGAGATAGGGGGGATAGGGAGAGAATGAGAGAGATACGGGGAGAGAGAGAGAGAGAGAGAGAGGGGGGAAGAAAGAGAGAACAAGAGAGGGATAGAGGGAGCGAGAGAGAGAACAAGAGAATGAGAGAGAGAGTGAGAGGGAGATAAAGAGAGGGATAGAGGGAGAGAGAGAGAACGAGAGAGAGTGAGAGAGGGGGGAGAGAGGGGGGAGATAGGGGGGAGAGAATGAGAGAGATAGGGGGAGAGAGAGAGAGAGGGGGGAAGAAAGAGAGAACAAGAGAGGGATATAGGGAGAGAGAGAGAGAACAAGAGAATGAGAGAGAGAGTGAGAGAGGGGGGAAGAGAGAGAGAGAACAAGAGAATGAGAGAGAGAGTGAGAGAGGGGGGAAGAGAGAGAGAGGGAGAGAGAGAGAGATACTATGTACAGTAGTACAGTGAGACAGGATCCACCTGCTACCCACTTGATATTCACCCTGTTTCACTACGATATCCCTCCTCTTTTCTTTTTATCCACTGAATAATGATGTCGCCGTGAACGGAGGCGATGCATGGGTGGAGGGGGGGGGGGGTCGGAACAAGCGGGACACCAGCGGGGGGAGGGAACCTTAATTGATCAGGTCGGGTGGGTGGGGCGGTGGGGAGGAGAATCAAGGTATTGTATGGCTGCAGGAAGGTGGACGGGGAGGAGGTGACAGATGGAGGAGAGGGGGTGATGGATGCATGGGTGGATGGATGCATGGGTGGATGGATGGATGGATGGTGGGATGGATGGAGGGAGGGAGGGAGGGTCGGATGGATGGCGAACGGATGCACGTGCTCAGTTGGTGGTGTTAATTGTAATGGGGTGTAATTGCGGAGCAGACGTATAGAGGCCCGATTATCTGGGTGAACCGATGTGTCTGAGCTTCAGGGAAGCGTTTTCCAAGCCTTCAACGCCCAGATTCATCCAAAGCCATTTCAAGTCTTCAGACGATCGACGTCGTCGTGGGAGATCCTCGTCGGTTCTTGATTGACATTCTCATTATCTCCCCGGGACAATGCGTTCAATAGAGAGGGCTACTTTCAGATGATGTGCAGTAAAACGTTCGCACTTCAAATAAATCCCAAATAGATGATTCGACCGCAGACACACGGTTCAAAATAGGTTCACATGTGATTAATAATTTCAAGGTGTCACGTGACATATAATCATAACATAATCGATTGCACATACATCCACAAACCATTGAAAAAAAAAATAATAAAAAACTCAGACATGCATTCAATTCCACCCCCCGAATCCATACCTTTGATTTGATTGGTCACGATTTACGTGGCGACAGGGCGGGCCAGTTAATTGTCTCTGACAGCGCTGTGTGATGATGGACCAACCACGAAGCAGCAGCAGCCACCAGACCTAACGATGATCCTAATAATAATGACATCCCGGGCTTGTCACGCTCAATGCGCTCCTCCACATAGCAAGCCCTTGCTCCCTCTAAACTGCCACGCCGGGAGTCCTGGCATGTGTTAAAGGGGGGAGCAGCCAGGCCGAGGGGGGGTTGGTGGTGGGGGGCAAAACGGGGACTCAGAGGGTGGTGGAAATGGGAAGATTGGAGGATGAGAAAGAGGCGGGGGGGGTGGGAGGATGGTGGGGTGGGACGTGGTGGAGAGGAAGAGAGGATGATGGGAGATGGTCTGATGGAGTTGGAGGGGGGGAGGGTCAGAGGACGTCTGGATGTGGGATGCTGAGGGAGGAGGTTTTTTCGAAGGAGGAGTGTACGTGTGTGTGTGTGTGTGTGGGGTGGGGGGGTTGATGGAAGCATTCTGGACCGCAGCCAGGGCTCCCAGCCTCTTCCTGGCTCCCCAGCAGAGCTTATTAAAGACTGTGGTTACCGGGGTCTCTCTCCCAAGGCCACTCAGGACCAACTCCGAACACATCGCCCTGAGGGACGCGCCGGCGAGGCGGCCGAGCAAAGAGAGCGAGAGACATAAATAATATCATAGCGGAATAATAACTTCTACGACACATCCCAGAAACAGAGTTATCATTCAAAGTGGCACACAGAACACAGTGTGCGGTCAAATCCCAAACAATCACACGAACGTAGTCCATCTCACTGCACACAGTCGACAGTGGCTCAGGAGGTAGAGCGGTCGTCTGGTAATCGGAAGGTTCCCAGTTCGATTCCCGCTCCTCCCGGATAGTGTGTCGAAGTGTCCTTGAGCAAGACACTTAACCCCTAATTGCTCCCGATGTGCAGGTTGGCACCTTGCATGGTCGCCTCCGCCGTCGGTGTGTGAATGTGTGAGTGAATGATATGTGACAATAATTGTAAAGCGCTTTGGATAAAATATATATATATATAAATGCGACATTTACCATTTACACAGTCTCAACATAGAGCTGGATGGGGGAGATGTGGCGTGGTAGCTAAATTGAAGGCCGTGCGTTCGTATTGAGCAGAGGAAGCCTGCGTTCGACTCAGCAGAAATGTGTGCGTTGTGAAATGCTGAGAGTGTGCGAAGTGATGGACCCCTACTGTTGTCTCTGGCTGAACTTTAGACTCTTTAGGGAAAGAGCCAGCCTGTTGGCCAAGGAGACAGGGAGGGAGGACAGGGGCCTAAAACCCTGCTTATCCACAACAACTACCACGGATGCTGAGTAATGGGTTACATGGAATGACATTACAATGTAGGAGGTCATGCGCGGGGGAACACAGACACACACACACACACATGGTAATCAGATCAAATTTACTTTTGAAATTATTTGTTTCAATGGGAAAACGGCAATTAGTTAAGAAGATTATTAATATTGTAGATAGTAACATACTGTACCGTATACTTCCAAAGGTTTGGGGATGCTGCGCTGGTATTGAGAGGGAACCGTTCAACTTCTCAGAATGGCTCTTTGCCATCAAATGATTGTGCCTGGAGTCCAAAATAACTATATTACATCAGTAAGTAGAACAAGGCCTCACTGGAATCCCGAGCCAGCTCTCAAAACGTGAAATAGGCATTTAATTTAGTGGTGGTGAGTCTACACGCTTCTCATTCTAAAGATTTCAGTGAGGACTCATTGTACCACTTACTCATCTAACTATAGGTTCTGTGACATAGTGGCTCCGCTCGGCGTCACTCATGCACTATCTCGCATATGTGCACGCGCACTGAATAAAATTCCACAATGTACCTTTATCCCAGTATTCGTCTGACCACACCCCTCGTTAGCTTACCTTCATAAGCAGGTGTGTGGTCACCTGCTCTCCTCCTTCTCGCTTTAACCACAAGGAAGTGCCTTCGGTAGTACCCCACTTGACGTGTTGTTAGTTGAAAAGAGTTGAGACGTGTTTACATTGTGCTTCGTTTTTTCTTCTCTCATAACTATTCAAAGGAAAAAGCTAAGTCATAATGTCTACTTCGGAGAGTAGACCCACTCTTCACCAGCGGTTCTCCATTCCCGCCTCTGTCGTGCGTACTGGTGCGGGGCTGCTGCCACTTTCGTGGTTGCCGACCCAGCCCAGGAGACAGCCGATGGATAGTTTGCCTCTCCGAGGAGCCGAGGCATCGGTGCCGTCGCCCCGGCGATGGCGTGATCTCGACTCTGGTTCCAGGGAATCTTCCGTTATTGAGCGGACGGTTCTTTTGGTTCCAGAGGATTTGCGACGCAAGCTTTTCGCGTCTGCCCGTTCACGCCGCAAGATGGTGGCATGCAGACGCGAATGGCCTGGGTTTGGGGAATTGCTGGAGACCAGCGAGGATGCGTCGGGCTCTGGATGTCCGATGGGAACTGAGGACTTCATGGAAGAGTCGGACGGATTCTTGTTTGAAGGCCCTGTGGAGGCGAGTATCCCTCCTGTCCAGGAAACACCGGAGGGGGGAGAAATGTCTCCTTGGGGCGCCTTGTTCGAGGATGTCGGGGAACCACCTCGGCCTCTTCGGCAGGATGCCCTGCTATCAGCCACATCAGACTGTGGCTCCTCAATTGGTCGAAGCCTGCTGCATGTGAGGGATGCGGGTTCGGTGGAGGAAAGTCAGCAGGGGGAACTGCGGGCTTTGTTTCCTGAGCTCATGGCGGTAGCCGCCGCTGCAAACGGCGTGCCGCTACCGCAGCCATTGCCTGCTCCTGCCCCTGATGATCTCATAGGTCATCTCTGGCAGCGTCGCCCGGTGAGAGGGGTGGACGTTGTCTACCCATTTTCCCCCTCAATGGGGGCCTATGTTCGTCAGGGCCAGGCGGTGTCTCACATCATGGGACTTACCCCCGCCTACGTACCAGTTACGCGGGTGTCGGGGTTGGTCAAAGGTATGAGTGAGGGCGTGCCACGGCTTGATAGGCCGATGGCCGCTCTCCTCTGTCCGGATGTGGTGTGGGAACCATTATGCAAGCCGGTTCTCCATGGAAGATCGGCTAGGGGATTGGCATATTGGGGTGACCAGTCATTTATCGCTGGTACACAATCGCTGGCTGCGGCTTCTAACATCGCCCACCTGGCTAGATTTGTATTGGGGATAATGACGGGCGGCACGGGTCTGACAGAGGTAAAATGCGATCAGATCACCCAGGCGGCAGGAGCTGTCCTGCATCTTACCCAGGTGCAGGCCATAGCCTCGGGGAAGATGCGCGCCCTGGTCACCCTGACCCAGCGCCACCTTTGGCTGGAGCAGGCTCGAGTGCCGGAGAAGAAGAGAACCCCTCTTCTGACGGCCAGCCTCTCCGATGCTGGATTATTCGGGAAGGCCCTGCAGCTGATGACCTCAACGTGCAGAGAGATGGCAGAGGAGAGATCCGTTCTCCAACCCCATTTTCCGCCTCCCGTCCTTGCCGGTGGAGTCAGAAGGCTTCCACGACGTCGAGCTCCCTCCGCCGTGCCTACCACTGCCTCCGCCGCCACTGCTGGCCCGTCCAAGAAGGCCAGGAGGAGAGACGGCGATTCTGCTGCCGCCGGCCCATCCACGACCGGAGGAGACGGTAGGGAACGCTGTGACCAGCAGCCGATTCACTACCGTCCCTCCGGGGCTTCTCGGGGTGGCAAAACCCGAGCGGCTCGAGGTGGCAGATGCCGCTAAAAGTGACTTTTCCCCCTGTGGTCCCCTCTACACCCTCCCCGGCCCCCTCATGATTTTGTGCCGTAAATAATAAATAAAAAGTTCCCTAAAAAAGGGGACTATATTATTGGCCAAACAAACTGTGTGTTTATTCACTAATACATATGATGGTGTTGCGAAATGTGAATCTGCATTATTACATTGGGTGATGAGTCGTGTTGTGTTACGATATTAAGCAAGGTCTGCAAGCATACACTCAGTCATAGAAAGGTTCTATTAGCCTGACGCTCCACATGCAGGTAGAAGCTGGTGGTATGTTCCGTTGCTTAAACAAAGTAATGTTGAGCCACGACACTGTTGTGTTAGTTGCAGTAATACTCGTGCACACACATTCCACGGCTTGGCCGTTACTCTCTGTCAGTGTTTTGCTATGTACGACATAGAAAGCGGGTGTAGGATTCACACACACACGACTTGTTTTGTTGTAAATCCTGTTCACATTCCGTGGGTAGCGGGCATTGTATTAGCTTTTGCTATACTTTGGCTTTCTACCGAATGTCTCAAAATGCTACAGTTGGTTTTTGGTGTGTAGGGAAGAAGGGGTTGTGTGAGGGGGTGCCGAATAAACCCCTCCTTCCCACTTGATTGGTTTAGGGGATTTTTTCTCATTTCTGCTGAACCAGTCGGGGCCGAGCCGTTCAAACGTCTTGGCAGGGGGGGAGGGTTATCTGGACACGACTCCTATTACAAACAGGAGTCGTGTACAGGGTTTCCCCCCATCATAGCATATACGTTGCTATGGCGATGGCTTCCATGAGTTGAGATCTTTACGTAAGGTTGTGGTGTTAAAGTATCGGGTTAGAGCGTAAGGCTTACGGGTCTGCTACGCTCGATTTTATGTGTAAACTTGAGTCAGTTGGTCACGTGACTCACAGTTGACATGTCTTTTTCATAACCGCGACTCGTGTGGGAAGGCTTCTGGGAAGTTCGGTCTATACTCTTTGACAAAAGGAGTGACTGGATGTAAAAATATAAAACAGTTTTTACTCCCAGCTGTGCAGTTGGGTTTATACTGTTGATGCTTCTTCTTTATTATTATAAAGAGTTGGAGTTGGTTGCATCTCGCCCCTCTTGTCATTCCCCTGGGCGCCTTGGGGATTCAATGAAAGGTCTAAATAGCCTATTTATTGATGTGGATATACCCGCCGCACACATAGTGCTAGTTCGGGATGTTCTGTTGGACGTTAAGCAACTGACTGGCGCGCCTTGGTTGCCTGGGGTTAAAACAGCGTTTTTATAAAGCAACTGGGATGGGGGTTTTTCCTCTTCCAACGACCTGTGTGGTTGTTGACGGATTCTCGTTCATATCGGGGGATGATGACAGAATGGATCTGAACATACGTAGAAGGGTTTCACGCCCTGGGGGTGGGCCGCCGGGCGCGGTTCGCACCGAACGTCTGGGTGGCGCCTTCTTTTCATGTTTAAGATCAACACGCATGTCTGCCCCTTCTCCTGGAGTTGGCATATCGGCGTGATTAGGGCACGGGACTGGTTCTGGACACGCTGGTCCGGATCAGTTGCACCCGTTGTCCGCCGGGGATGCAGATCTGCTGTTCTGGTACCCTGAGGGACTTCGGGGGGAAAAATGCCAGGTCGGTCCGGGTGTCACAGGGTTAAGCGCTATGGAGCCCTTGTTGGGTACATTGTATTCTACACTGTCGTAATGGCTTACGGCCGTGCCAACCTGCACACGCCCGATCTCGTCAGATCTCGGCCGCCACGCAGGTTGGTCTTGGTTAGTACTTGGTTGGGTGACCTCCTGGGAATACCAAGTACGGGGTGTTGGGGCTGGTTCTCCATTTCTTTCGCTCTTCTCTTACGCGTGGCGTAGAGGGGCCTGTTGGGGTGGTCTTTGACCTCCTCGGGGGATCCTGTGCTCCCCGTATCGCCGGGCCCGGTCCGGAGTAATGTTTTCGTTGACCCGTAGGCCCAGGATAACCCTGTTGGAAACTGAAACAATACTGCGGTGGTGCCGCAGGTACGTTTTGAAGTTTTTTTCCTGAGGGGTTATAGGAACAACCGCCGCATTGGGTAACGCCAAGGTGGTTGATTCCCTGGTGTGTTGGAGCAGTGTCAACTCCCGGGTTACCCGGTTGAGGGTGCCCCTGCACGTTCATGACGTCTGCCGATCGTGTCAGCCTTCTCTGCCTCAACCCCTCTGGGTGGGTTTTTTTTTAATGGAGGCTTGGTCATGCAACAACGCCAGCATACGCCCCTTCCGCCGGGGCGGCTGTGTTCAGCTGTCCCCTCTGGCGCCTGTCTCGTCCGCAGTCTCCAGGCTCGGGTTAACAGCCTGTTGCCTGGTTTTTTCCCCGGTGCGCTGCCTGCTTCCGTGGTAAGTCTTGTTATTGCGGCCGTGCTGACTGTCTGTACTGCAGGGTCAGTGTGCCAGGCGGTGTACTATTGGGGGGACAGGGCCCGCTCGGCTGAGGGGCCTTTGTCCGAATACGCTGGCGATGTGGGGGGCGGGGTCACTAAGTGCCCACCTGGTGGGGTCTTGATGCTGGCATCATGGACCTCTCCGGGCCCCCGTTCCAGGGGGTCCAGTCCCTTTGGTGGGTCTGGGCCTTCCTTCGCGCTCGGCTGCTACGGCCTTGCCACGGGGTTGGGTTTGCCCTTGACCCCGTGATTCTGGGGGCAGTAACGAGGTTGTTCCCTCCGTTCGTTCCCGGGTGGCATGCGGGTTGTGCGTGTGTGTAGTCGTGGGGTCAGGCCACGGTCTGCTCACCCTGTGCGTTGAGTTGCTTGAGTGCCTCTTCGCACGGTCGGGTCCGTCGCCCTCCCGGGAAACCTCCAATAGGGGGGGTGCCCTCCATTAGGGGGGGTCGGGGGGGCTCGGCCCTCCCTGTTCTGATGGTTGTGGGGGGCCTTCAGCGGGGTGTATTTGTCGGCCGGTGGCTCCCGCTCGGCCTCCCTTGTGCATGAGTGACGCCGAGCGGAGCCACTATGTCACAGAACAATAGGTTATAACTATAACCATGTTCTGTTAATAGTGGTGACGCTCGGCGTCCGACGCCGCTGCAGCCCTTGATCTCACTTGTGGTGAAAGCTTGGGAAGGAGGAGAGCAGGTGACCACACACCTGCTTATGAAGGTAAGCTAACGAGGGGTGTGGTCAGACGAATACTGGGATAAAGGTACATTGTGGAATTTTATTCAGTGCGCGTGCACATATGCGAGATAGTGCATGAGTGATGCCGAGCGTCACCACTATTAACAGAACATGGTTATAGTTATAACCTATTGATATCAATAGCAATCATTTGACAATAAACCGCTTGGATAATTCAGCGCAAGTTATTTTGAGAAGTTTGATGGTCATTATGCAATCGGTTGCATCTGTCGGTGATCATCAGACAAGAACCTGGATGCTGGAATAATTTTCAAGTATTTTATTTGAATCAATTTCCATCATTGTTCATTGTCCTACAGCCTGAGGAAGCGTGAGGAAGCCTGAAACACGTTGCATTTGGTTTGCCACAATATATTGTGGGAAGATGTACTGTACAGTATATTGTTTGTTAAACTTTCAAGTTACCATTGTACAATTGCCTCCATCAAGTCCTGCCTCCGCTGAGCAAGCGCCCAGACCTGACCTGTAGGCGTCGCTGTCCACAGCGCCAGATTCCCACCCATGACTTGCCCTCCCCCTAACCCAGCCAAACGAGTTAGTATGACGATCAGCCCAAGCCTCAAGCAATGCTGACTCCGGGAGTCGAGACCGCAGCCTCTTGCATTGGTGACGAGCGCAATCTCCGCTACGCCACCTGACCGCCCAAGATGGGAACAGATTTAATTGAATTAACAAATCAACATTAGATTAAACTAGGTCAATTTGCATGTTCTTGGTATCTAGGGACATCTATGGATCTCAGGGAATGTATTCCCAGTGTCAGAAATATTGTGTATGTTACTAGGCTTGAGTAAATTGTAATGACCAAAGGAGAATATCAATTTTCATTTTTTTTTCTTTTTTTTTTTTTCTTTTTTCATATTTGACAGTGCTAAAATTTACCAGACAAAACTGCCACTGAACTCATTCACCACCTTCTTGAGATCACGTGTAGCTACAAAAAATCTAAGCAAATGAAAAAAGGGCAGATGATTTACAGGAGGTTTTGTAGATACAGTACTGAATTCTGCCATCCGGACATAATTATGCAACTTGAAATATATAATATTATAGAATATAGAATATCAGGCCCACCTTATTATGGCCAAGTCACACATCTATGGACCGGCCAAATCTTCCCTTTCCAATGGCAGAGTTCAATCTGGATTTTGTACCACGAGGCGCCCCTGACAGGGCAGCAAAAACTGTGAATGAAATCTACGGTATGTACAGTTACTTCTTTTTATAATGTAAATTGCTCCGCCATTTTTCATCAGATTGCAACACGTTTTTTTACTAGACGTTCACAGAAACGTAGAGAAACTAACTGCGTTCCATTTTATGGCAATAACGTTCAGGTTTGATATATGATCCCGAAAATGAAGAGAGAAAAAAAGGTTCACGCTAGAAGTCAGATGATTGCCAGGGGCTGGTGTGAGCTGGGAAGTGTTTTTTTTAATAAAAAAAAGCCCATTGTCCAAAAAAATAAATAAAAGTATTTATTTTATTTTGCCCGATGCTTAACTCATTGACAGCCACGCTCTTTCCCCATCTGTACTGCCTGGCGCCAGCTTTTTTTGACAATTTTCACGATATTTCACGATCTTTGTGGGGCTATTGTATATTCTATATTATAGCTATGGAGACAATAGTATGGCTCATTTGACAGACACTATTTATAGTCCAACATGTAAAAAAGAGTTTGTTTCTACATACCCTCGGTCAGTTTGATTATAGTTTTATTTGTGTTTTACCAGTAGTGCTGAGTCCAACATAGTCCAACATAGTCTGGTGGAAACGCACCTTATCGTCCATAATCATCATCCATATAATCCATTTAGTCTTTTTCATAATATCCAATAGTTCGCTCTAGGCTAAAACACTTGAACGTGCTGTATCCAACCAACTTACTGCTTATCTCTTACAGAACGACCTCCTAGACCCTAATCAGTCTGGCTTCCGGACTGGCCACTCCGCAGAAACGGCCCTCATTGCGGTCACAGAGGCACTTCACTTAGCAAAAGCGAAAGGCCTCTCCTCTGTCCTGATTCTCCTAGATCTATCTGCAGCCTTCGACACAGTCAACCATCAGATCCTCCTCGCGGCCCTCGCAGGAATGGGAGTGGCTGGCTCTGCGCTGACATGGCTGACATCATACCTTAATGACCGCTCCTACCAAGTGTCATGGAGAGGGACCCTGTCGGCCACCCGCCCCCTGCGGACGGGTGTCCCCCAGGGCTCGGTTCTAGGACCCCTTCTCTTCTCCCTCTACACTAAATCACTGGGTAACATTATCACGTCTCATGGCTTCTCCTATCATTGTTATGCCGACGATACTCAACTCTTCCTCTCCTTCCCTCCCTCAGATATCCACGTCTCTGAGCGGATCTCGGCCTGTCTGTCCGACATCTCCGCCTGGATGACGACCAACCACCTCAAACTGAACCTAAGCAAAACAGAATTGCTCCTCCGCCTTTAGACTAGAGTATCCGGGCTGCCCATACGATGTTGATGTTGATGTTCTCTAGTTAAATCGAATCTAATCTAATATTTGTGTGATATTCTGAAAACAAAATCATCCTTATAGAACAGAAAAAGTCTGAATTTCTTTTTTTTTTATCCACTTTTTCCTCCTCTTTTTCTATTTTTCTCCTATCCCAATTTCGCTGGGCCAATTCTCCCCTCCCCTGTCTTGAACGTTGCTCGCATATGCCCCCCACTAGCCGGCTGTAGGGAGGATAGAAGCCTTGCATCACGTGTCCCCTCCGATACAGGAGGAGGCAGCCTGTCACATCTTTTCACCTGCCAGCGCGGACTCTCATTGGCGAGGTGTAACGTGTGGGAGGCTCACACTACCCCCGCCATTTCCTGTCTCTGCTGTGCAGGCGTCCCCCAACCGACCTGTAGGAGTCGCTGTCCACAACATCCAGATTACCATCCATCGACTTCCACCCGCTAACTCTGCCAATTTAGTTAGTATGACGGCCGGCCCAAGCCGGAGGCAACGCCGACAGCCGGATTCGAACCCGGTGTCTCTTGCGTTGGTGACGAACGCAATGTCCGCTGCCCCACCCAGCCGCCTGGCACATCAGAAATTTATATTAAGAAAAATGCTCATATCTCTCTTACAAATTGGCCCATGTTCAAGATAATAGGAATATGAATAATACAATGAGAACTGCTTTCATAGGTCAATGTTTGCACCACCCCTAACACCCATCTAACGTGTAGTCTACTAGAAAATAAATGGGTGATTGACGCCTGGTGGAGATTTGCACTCTACTGAGCGCACCTTTCTAGCGCTATGCCTGTTTTAGAACTCTCAAGCACCGGTCCTTGTTTACTTTAAGTGTTTGGGAGAAGGTTAAAGTGAAAATCTAACCTAAAACTGAATTTATGTTGTATTCCAATGATCTTGGACAGTTCAGTCAGTATCTATAAACACTAATCAGAAAGAAATCAAAGCATCAAGACTTCATCAATTGAAAGTGAGTTGATCCTTTGACAATTAATTAGTGACCAACTTTGTGGGCTCATATACTGTAATTTTGAGCTATTACACCCAAATTAACTGTATATAAATATAGTCTCTCTGGTGGTCAGCTTAAGGAGAGACTTGTTCCTATTCAAAAGTCCAATCAAAATATATCACTATGGTGTATGTGCATAACTGTTGAAAATCCATTATTAGTAAGAGAAAAGTTTTATAGAAAAATAAGAGCATTTAAGTAATCACATTCTGTAATTACAACCAGATGAAGAACTGATTGATTTAGTTGTATTTTCTTACTAATGCTAGTAAGAAAAATTGTTTGTGTTTGTATTTTTCTATGAAGGTTATGCACACGATGAGTCTACATGTACAGTACATGCATTTGTTTATTGTTAGTATGTAAATTAATTGTCACTTTGCATTAACAGACTGTGACATATATATATTTTACTACATTTTTCTTACAACTATCTTTCTTACCTGCATTTCTCTTTTGATGAAGTTGTTTTGACGTGTAACTGTATTTTCTACATGGGTTCTTCGTCTGGTTGTTGTCATAACGTTAGGTTATGACTATAACCAAGTTCTGTTAGTTAGGGGCGATGCTTGGCATCGCTACTGCACTATCTCGCGTACGTGCACGCGTACTGAATAAACCACAAATGTACCTCTAATACCAGTATTAGTCTGACCACACCCCTCATCAGCTTACCTTCATAAGCAGGTGTGTGGTCACCTGCTCTCCTCCTTCCCAAGCTTTCACCACAAGGTGAGGACAAGGGCTGCAGCGGCGTCCGATGCCAAGCATCGCCCCTAACTAACAGAACTTGGTTATAGTCATAACCTAACGTTCTGTATCGTTAGTGGCTTAGCTTGGCATCGCTACTGCACAAGGGAGGCCAAGCGGAGCCACTTGGCTGACAAATACACCCCGCTGACAGCCCCCCAAAACCATCAGAACAGGGAGGGCCGAGCCCCCCCGACCCCCCCTAATGGAGGGTAGCCCCCCTATTAGGGACGTCACGGGAGGGCGACGGACCCGACCGTGCGAAGAGGCACTCAAGCAACTCAACGCACAGGGTGAGCAGACCGTGGCTTGACCCCACGACTACACACACGCACAACCCGCATGCCACCCGGGAACGAACGGAGGAACAACCTCGTTACTGCCCCCAGAATCACGGGGTCAAGGGCAAACCCAACCCCGTGGCAAGGCCGTAGCAGCGGAGCACGAAGGAAGACCCAGACCCACCAAAAGGACTGGACTCCCTGGAATGGGGGCCCGGAGAAGTCCATGATGCCAGCATCAAGACCCCACCAGGTGGGCACGTAGTGCCCCACCCCCCACATCGCCAGCGTATTCGGACAAAGGCCCCTCAGTTACTGCACCTGGTATTCCCAGGCGGAACCAACCAGGCCAGAACCTGCCCAGCTTCCGAGATCGGACGAGACCGGGCGTGTTCAGGTCGGTATGGCCGTAAGCCGAGCGGGCCCCGTCCCCCCAATAGTACACCGCCTGGCACACTGACCCTGCAGAATAGGCAGTCAGCATGGCCGTAAGCACACAAAAAAGGTTAACCAACGGAAGCAGGCAGCGCACCGGGGAAAAACCAGGCAACAGGCTGTTAACCCTAGCCTGGAGACTGCGGACGAGACAGGCGCCAGAGGGGACAGCTGAACACAGCCGCCCCGGCGGAAGGAGCGTAAGCTGGCGGTGTTGCATGACCAAGCCTCCATTTAACAACCCCCACCCAGAGGGGTCGAGGCAGAGAAGGCTGACACGATTGGCAGACGTCATGAACGTGCAGGGGCACCCTCAAACGGTGAACCCGGGAGTTGACACTGCTCCAACACACCAGGGAATCAACCACCTCGGTGTTACCCAATGCGGTGGTTGTTCCTATAACCCCTCAAGAAAAAACTCCAAAACACACCTGCGGGTATACACCGGCTATACCGCAGTACAAGTGTTTCAGTTTCCAAAAAGGGTTAACCCAGGCCTACGGGTCGCAAACATCACTTCGGACCGGGCCTGGCGGTACGGGAAGCACAGGGTCACCAGAGGAGGTCAAAAAACCACCCCCACAGGCCCCTCTTCGCCATGCGTGAGAGAGGAGCGAAAAATAATGGAGAACCAGCCCCTAAGCACACCGTACCTGGTATTCCCCGGCGGTCTCCCAACCAAGTACTAACCAGGACCAACCTGTGTAGCGGCCGAGATCCGACGAGATCGAGCGCGTACAGAATGGCATGGCTGTAAGCCATGACGACAGTGCTGAGTAAAAACATACCCAACCAGGGTCTCCATAGCGCTTAACCCTGTGACACCCAGACCGACCTGGCATTTTTCCCCCTGAAAAAAGCCCAAGTCCCTCAGGGTACCAGAACAGCAGATCTGCATCCCCGGCGGACAACGGGTTCAACTGATCTGGACCAGCGTGACCAGAACCAGTCCCGTGCCCTAACCACGCCGACATGCCTACTCCAGGAGAAGGGCAGATATGCGTGTTGATCTTAACATGAAAAGAAGGCGCCACCCAGACGTCGGGACGAACCGCGCCTGGTGGCCCACCCCAAGGGCGTGAGACCCCACTACATATGTTCAGATCCATCCCGTCATCATCCCCCAGACATGAACGAGAATCCGTCGACAACCCACCCAGGTCATGGGATGTGGTCGCCGGAAGAGGAAAAACCCCCATCTCAGTTGCTTTATAAAAACGCTGTTTCAACCACAAGCAACTAAGGCGTGCCAGTCAATCGCCTGTTTACAGCGAGCTAGCACTATACGTGCGTCGGGACACACCCCCATCAATGAACAGGCTATTTAGACCTGTCATTGAATCCCCAAGGCGCCCAGGGGAACGACAAGAGGGGTGTGACACTCCCTAACTCCAACACTTCTGGAATAGAAAGAAGGAAGCATCAACAGTATGTATCCCAGTCTACACAGCCGGGGTAAAAAATGTTCACATTTTTACATCCCACCACCCTCCCATAGGAAAGAGACGGGGATCCCCAGAGAGACTTCCCACGCGAGCTGTACAGATTGAAAAGAATATATTGCACCTTGAGCCATGTAAAAAACTGGTTTTAGGGCCTCCGGGGAAGAGGCACCGAACCCATACACACTCAATAAACGAATTGAATCGAATATACATACAATAGAAAAGGACCCTTCTAGAGGGTCCACTCACTTTGACAATCTGAGGAGGAAGGCTCTGTACTCTGATGGAGGCTTCCTCACATGGAAGAAGGAGTCCGAACTCACAGAAGGCCTGAGTAGGCGCTTGGTGAGGAGGAGCCCTGACCACCCCCCCTGAAAACAGATCCATCACATGGACCTGAACAGCACACGGAAGTCCTACCAACAGAGACGCGCACGGTGACGTACTCTATGGCGGGGGAATTCCTGCGGTGCACACGCCCAATATACCAGGCCGTGGGACCAGGAACTCCCTCCCCCCCCCCCCCCCCCCCCCCCGTAACGTGCCGAACCGCCACGTGACGGGAACCTTGAAGGACAGGGGGTGTACCCCTGACCGACAGAACAATGGGGAGAGGAAAGGTTACCAGTTCACCCCTTTACGACCCCACACCCATGATACGACGTAACGACAAAAAGAGAATATGACACAGTCATAGTCAGCTCTATGAAGCGTTTCACAGCTCCACACAGCGCACGAGCTAACCTGCTATCTGATTTTTACTAAGGAAAAACACAGAATAGAGAGGGCTCTAAGAACCCCGGTCCAACATACACATGTGCTTCTGTGGCCAGTACAACCCAGTTGTAGGTCACATGACACACACAACCCATCATCACCTACAAAAAATGGCAAAAACACTCAACAGAGGAACGCCGTTTTTTTCACAATGAGAGAATACATCATTCTTGATTAGTATCGACCACAGGCCTTGCTAAGCACACATGACAGCAACCAAACCAATTTCCCTTTAGGAAATAAGTTTCTCCAGCAGATTTAGCACAACCTCAGCAATCAAGCTGAGAGTTACATCGTATCCCTACCACACAAAAGACACAATTAATGCACAACATGTCTGATAGGAGGTGATAAAGTCCCCAGGGAACCGGGGGGGGAAACACAATCCTCCTATTTTACCCTCAATACGGCCAGTTAAAACAGGAAAACCTGTTAATGTGTGAACTCACTGTTCATTGTCATTACAGTCTGAGAAAGAACATTCTTTTACTCACTCGTCACCAAGCATAGCTTCATAGGTTAGTTGCCTTAGTAGTGAGTACACGGTACACATAAACACCATGATGTTTCTCACACAACAACCAGATCAATACATCACGACCTGCACGGAGAAGCTAACTGCCAGTGACAAAAACAGCTCACACACAACCCGCAACGTATCTCAAATGCATTGCAACAACACACGTTTTGGGAAAAAACACCGTTATTCACAATACATTTAGCAAGGTAAAACCAGAAGACGTGTTATGAGGTCTGGCCAACCCCGTACCTGCCCGGAACGCAGATCAGCGAAGTGCAGTCACAAGCCACCGTAGAACACAGCCGTCCCGTGTTGTTCGATCCGGGCAGCGTCGCCGCTCCACCAGTCGCTACAGTCCTCTTTGTTGACGCAATCCCCGTCTAGGCTCAGGCAGGGTCGACGAACATCCCCTGTCAAGGATGACGTCGTGGTCAAGAGTGTAAAACATGTTAAAAATCAAAGCACGTTCAACAGAATAGCATCAAGCTAACGGCTGCTCCAACCGTTCGGGTGCTATTGCTTCCGCTCGCGAGACGCCGATCTACGACGCACGCGATCAGGAGCGAGCTCCCGGCGGCGCGCGAGAAGCCAAGCTACCCCGCGCCAGGCCACCGACCGGCTAACCGTAAGCTATGAACATGTAAACAATGACATAACACTCACCCAGACAGGCCGCCGTTCTGAACCCTCCTCACTTTTTAAGAGAAAAGAGAAAACAAGACGTCAACACCGCTTCACAACGGTGACATTAACACGTCCGGCGGAATCAGCACAGTACCAACTGGCCTGTATAGCTGACTTTGAACATGAATCTGCCGCTATCGCACATTACATGCACATATCCCCTCGTGAAGGAATACTCTCATTTGGATATGAAAGATGGGGTCTTAACACGGTGACAGAGAGAATCCACTCGTCCAGAACACACAGGGATCACCAGTGTCAATGGTCGCGGCCCACTAGTTAAAACTATAATGGTCGCCAGACCAAGGCCTTCTGTCGCCTAGACGGCTAAACAAAGGACCCTAGCCTGGGGCCGGTTTCCATAAACTTTGTCAAGTAGCCCCCATAGCACTAACAGACAAGTGGAGCCCGCCAGCAAACACTACTCACCCAACCTGGAACGCACCGCTCCTCACAACAGCGGCATGTCCGACAGTTCAGCTGTGGCCTGACAGGTTTCACCCCAACAAACACAGCAAGGAACTGCAGTTGAGAAGCATGCAGCGGCGTGCTCCCAATACGAAAACCGGTGGAGGGTTTGTAGAATGATCATCATCTTCTAGACACTCCAGTACGAAGACAATATCGCCGTATTTTCTCGAAAATAGTGAGAGAGAAAATAAAGATATGATGTCAACGTATCCTTGTTTCCCAAGCTGTTCCTAATCCAATTTCTTCCATCATGGTGTCAAGTGTGGGGATCTACCGAGGCACCTCTTCCTTGTGGTGAAAGCGAGAAGGAGGAGAGCAGGTGACCACACACCTGCTTATGAAGGTAAGCTGATGAGGGGTGTGGTCAGACTAATACTGGTATTAGAGGTACATTTGTGGTTTATTCAGTACGCGTGCACGTACGCGAGATAGTGTAGTAGCGATGCCAAGCTAAGCCACTAACGATACAGAACAGAATGTGATTATTCAAATGTTCTTAGTATTACTATTTCTTCTTACTAATAATGTTGTCGTTGTTTTTATGACATTGTTCTGTTTCGTATCAGCTGCTTGTTATTCACCCGTAAGTTCCTGGCTGTTATTTAAGGGTCACAACCACAAATGTCTAGAAAATGCTGAGGAAAGCCTGGAGCTGAAAGGCGTCCATGACCACTGCTGCTGTGCATTGATATTACATTCTCATTTCCAAGTGCAACAACCGTTTGCTATTTCTGTGATTT
Organism: Notolepis coatsorum; assembly: GCF_963971535.1. Classification (NCBI taxonomy): domain Eukaryota; kingdom Metazoa; phylum Chordata; class Actinopteri; order Aulopiformes; family Paralepididae; genus Notolepis; species Notolepis coatsorum. The sequence continues at coordinate 184,708,427 of NC_140167.1, forward strand.
TTGGGTCGGCACCCATATGCGCTCTGACATTCGAGTTGAGCGCCAGTTCTTTTGTTAGAGTTATGCCCATGTCAAAGCCACTTCCACAGAGACTAACTTTGTGAACTCGAAAATGCTCATTTATGATAAGCTTTGCGCTTTGACCCTACAGTCCACACACTGTACTCTTTATTAGCTCCAGTGGGACGCAACAGATGCACAATAAAGAGGTCTGAAGGACAGCCACAAGAAAAATACATCTTAAAAGTAGTGGTGGAAAGTATTTGCACTCAAGTACTGCACTTTCCTTGAGTATTTCAATTTGAGGGAAACTTGTACTTTTTACTCTACTACAGGACGTTGACTTTTACAGAGAGTCAATATTTTTAAATGTACTTCTGTACCACCACTGCTTCTAAGTGGAAACTAAAGGTGAAGCCTTGAAAGAAGGATTGGTACTAACATGTTGTTACTGCCTGAAAGCCCTGGTTTCTAAGCAACAAATAGCTCACCTCCTTAGCTTCTCTGCAGCCTGTGCACTCCCACACTGTTCCTTACAGCAGGGCCAGCTCATAGACAACACCGAGCCAGCACGCCGTCTACTCCACAGCTAGTGGGGCTGTGTCCTCAGCGGAAGGCATTCTTAGTGGAGTCAAGGACTTTGTCGACTGATGAGTTGAATTAATCTACAAAACCTATAAAGACAGAGTTCCCCGGCATGCAGTTGTGCAAATGCAGCTCTTTAAAATTGTGTGTACTTAACATACACTGTAAACAAATATATATATATATATTTCATGGGAAATTCACTGTATTATTTTACAGATTACTTTTGTTTTTCTAATTTAAGTGTAAATGCCATAAAAATACAGTAAATTACATTTTATCAAAATATTAACCATTAAATAAAGGTTGTTGTTGTGAAGGATCAGATTAAACCGAATATATATATTTATTTATGGATATATATTTAATAGTATTTGTATATCGTTTGATATCCCTTGTATATTCCTTGTACATATACACTGAATATCCCTTTAGTCTACTAACAGCCCATAATAGTTTCATTCTCTCATTGGACAAGAACTTGGCGCCAGCAGCCAAGCCCCTTGGTTCAAGTTCAATCGTGCCGACGAACATGTCGTTACTAGCCCGGTTCCGCGTAGGAATACGTCTGGCGAAATACGAATGGTACTATTTGTTCACAGCGCATATATATATGGCGCAAGTAAAGTAGAATTTCTTTTTAGTCCCTTAGCCCTTAGTTCTTTACCCTCCAACCTAGTGGCAAGACGTTAAGCCTCACCCACGATACACGTGTGGTGCAGTATGGTCAACTTGGCCTCAGAATGGCATTGAGACATTGTGTGGATTAATAGTTGAATTGTCATAGTTTGGCACTATACCGTCGAGTGGGACGTATTTCTATTAAGTTAATAATAGTCTATTATGTATGGTGCATCGTTCGGTTAGAGTTATACAGTGAGTAGTACCCCCATCGTTTCCTCACGTTATCTAGAGTCTTAACCAGGCTGGGCAGACCACGTGTGGTGCTTTCATCCGAGGAGTTCTGGGCTAGGACGAGTGGACCTGCACATTGGATTACCTTACCCGGACGACGGCGAGCCCTACACGGCTTGGATTATCTACTTGCTTTGGGTGCTTTGATTATGCCATGGATAACAGCCAACACTGGTAAGTGTTGGAACTACCCCCGAGAGGAGTCCAGGTGAGACGGCGCTCTAACCCGAGTGAGGTCGCCTCACGTCTCTTCGTTGTGGACCGGCAGCTACCGTCTACAAGAGGGCCCAACGGTATTCATCTGTGGACCAAGGTTCTGTGGGCACCGTGTTCAGCACTCTGAATTCTCCCAAGAAATCGTTGGCCAGATGGGATATCGCCAGCGGCTCTCCTAACCCCCCCCCCCCCCCTACTGACTTACAACCAGCGGGACCCCCTTTAGTGTATCCAGCTATAATCATTAAGTACCATCGCTATAGTTCCCTAAAGAACCAGGTTGTATACTTGCTTCCTGCGTAACCAGAGATTGGACATTCAATGTTGATTTGCCTACGAATACTCATTTGCCTTACAAGTGCATTCAAATCATAAATGTCATTAAGTGAACGTTGTATATACCCTTTGCTATATATTAAATATTCGACTTATACATTTGTGTGGACTTGGTTTCATGGTGGGAAAGTGTTCATCATATCTATATCATGTACTGTGTGGCCAGTAGTTAAAGTACATAAAGCGGTAGTGGTTTAATGATACCATACTTATCAATACAGTCAGGGAATTGTACCCCTCAGTTACAGTTGTAATATGTAAATGTATTTGATTTTACTGTAATTTGACAGTAAGTATTTGGCAACCGTTGCTGGCAGACATTTACAGTTTTTTTGTACAGATTTGTCTTTTTTACAGTGTAGATTAGTCGTTTGTCAGAAAAGAAAAGAAAACCTAAAAGAATGAGCAAATGGACAAACTCAGTCAACTGAGAGTGAACCGATTGTTGTGTGTCACTCAAAGTTCAACGACACCCCGCATACTCGTGTACAAATTACAACACATTATACATTGTTATATTATATATTTATCCCGGTATTGCAGCTGACTCAGAGGGACCACTCCTCTCTGACGCAATACCTTTGCGACGTTTTAACTAATGCGACCTAATTCGGCGGATTCGTTTGAACAGTTATTTTGCAATCTCTCCACAAGCAAATGACGACAGTCAGGGGGGGGGGGGGGGGGGGGGCAGGAGTGGATATAGCCCCAGAGATGAGAGCCTTTTGCGAAGATGGGAGGCCCGTCTGTCTCCAGGGTGTGTGTGTGTGTGTGTGTGTGTGTGTGTGTATGTGTGTGTGTGTGTGTGTGTGTGTGTGTGTGTGTGCATGTGTGTGTGTGTGTGTGCGTGTGTGTGCATGTGTGTGTGCATGCATGTGTGTGTGTGTGTGTGTGTGTGTTTGTGTGTGTACCGTATCTGTGTGTTGCTGCGCGGCAGAGTTTTGTGTCTCCAGTGGGACCTCTGCGTCGGATGTTCGGGGAGGTTCCCAAAAGTATTACTCACTATTGAAGTCCTGCGATATTCTTATATACACAGGCGAGCAGCTAAAGTAGAGTAAATTATTGATTCATACATATATTTCGACATCTATGTATTCATGTGCGTCTATCATTGACAATGCGCATGCTGTGCTCTGGCCCTTTCCCGGCCTCTGCTCCCGGCATTCAGTTCTACGCGCCAACGGATTAAAAAACACTATAGAGAAAAGTACTCAAAATGTCCTCGCAATTATTAAATAGTGCCACCCGAACGCCACGTCCAACCGACTCTGATCTGCCGCTCTGGAGAGAGAGAGAGAGAGAGAGAGAGAGAGAGAGAGAGAGAGAGAGAGAGAGAGAGAGAGAGAGAGAGAGAGATAGCTTTCTTTTCCCTCTCGCTCATTGTCAGAAGGAGGACGTGAATAGAAGACGCGGAGACCGTCGATTCCTTCAGCCATTCAAGCCTTTATTTATCCTCCAAGAAGGCAGTCAAGGTTTCCCTTGTTCGCGCGGTTGTCGTCGAGATTTATGGGCCATGTGAAAAAATATATAGAATTAAGATCAAAACGGAGAAGTGGGTGGAGGTGAAAAGAGGATGGGAGGAGGAAAAGGGAAATAAAATAGAGAGAAAGAGAGAGGGCGGCGAGTCACACGTGTGTCAGAACGAGGGCGAGATAAACGGCTGTTATGACTGAAGGACTGGAGGAGTAGAGAGAATGGAGAGACGGAGAGAGAGAGAGAAACAGAGAGAGAGAGAGATACAGAGAAAGAGAAAGAGAGACAGAGAGAGACAGAGAGACAGAGAGACAGAGAGTCAAGAAGAAAGGAACAGAGGGAGATCTGGTACACTCTGAACCGACGTGTTCCATTATCCTGGCATGTCCGAGAAGGAGGAGGACGGACACAAGCGGACAAAGGGGGCCGAAGCAGAACACATGTGTCGCATAGAAAGATGGAACCCCATGAGTAACCAAGAAGGGAAAACAGAAGAGAAAAGCGAGAAAAAATGGAGAGTCTGGACATCTGCTCGCTCGGGGGGCCTCCTCTGGTCCAGTGGCTCTGTATGTGTGTGTGTCTGTGTGTGTGCACTTATTGATCCGTGCGCACGCACGTGCATGTGTGTGTGTGTGTGTGTTTGTCCAGGCGTCCGTACACCTGCACAGACTGAGTGGGCTGGCTCAGTGGGCTGGCGTGGAGCTCCATGGGTCCCCCTCCAGGCTGGCTCTCTGTCAGGCCCTGCCAAGGTCAGCCTCCTGCCAGGGGAGAGGAGAGCGGGGGCGGGGGTGGACGCCTCGACATGTCCACCAGGGCCTTAGCACGCTGTGTCCAATAGCAACCGCATCTACGCTTTCACACATACACATGCACGCACACAGGCACGCACGCACAAGACAGGAAGTCTTACACACATACCAGTATGCAGACACACAGACACACACACACACACACACACACACAGTAGGCTATGCACACACACAGACACACACATACTTAGAATGGGGCGACAGTGACTCAAGAGGTAGAGCAGTCGTCGGTTCGAGTCGAAGGTTCCCGGTAATAAAGTGTCCTTGAGCAAGACACTTAACCCCTAACTGCTCCCGATGAGCAGGTCGGCTCCACCGTCGGTGTGTGTGAATGTGTGTGAATGTGTGAGTGAACGGGTGAATGTGAGGAAGAAAAATTGTAAAGCGCTTTGGATAAAAGATGCTAAACAAACGCACCATTTACATGCACTCCGAGAGACACGTCGCCACAAGGACGTCACATTCTGTACACTGCACAAATGAGACGAGAGGAGGACGTGTTGAAAGAATCCAATGTAGTGCGAGGATGTAGAGCCCTTAAGAGAATGAGACGCTGGCTATGAAAGTAACAAGGAGACCTGTGTGTCCTAAACTGCCGGCTGCGTATTATGTCCATTCCATAGCTATATCCATTACCCGGATCGTCTTACGTGCCGGCCGGGGCCAGGGTGGAGTCGCCGACACTCAAGCCATCCTGAAATACCTGAGTCACTCGCAGAGCCTCGCCGATAGCGCCGCAGGGCCCACCATGAAATCAAGGTTGTTACCGAAATATCAACCATGAAATAGTAGAGCTGCCGGAGTGAGATTGAAACCTTTTGCTCCGCGGGAGAGTTCACCGCGCTCTGTTAAGAATTATAGTAACTTGACCCCGTGCCGATATATATATATTTTTGGTATTGGTATTAAAATGTATCTCGTTTCAATATCAATATCAAATAACATGTACTGTTTAAACTCTTTTTAAACATGACACCGTATTTGATCTATTTATTCTTACACACTTGCACTAACTCTTCTACCTCATTTTGGCATCTTGTTTTCTTTGCATTTTGTACATTTTAGTTTTGTATATTGTATATTTTGTATAGTGTTTGGTCTTTTACTTTTTGTACTGGACGAAGCACAATATTAAATAGTATGAGGGTCATACAGAACCAAGCATTTCACTGTAATGAACATGTAGGCCTATGTACCTTATATGTGACACAAAAAAAAAAAAATCCTTAATAAACGCCCCCCGACATGATGATGATGATGATGATGATTGGGGCTGAGTTTCAACCCGGCGCTCGGGACACAATGGCCCGGCTGAGAGATTAGCTTCCCCCAGATGGCCGTGGAGACACCTGAATTGTATTGCAGCATTGAAGCAATTACCCAGTGCCACTCCCCCCACATCCCCCATTTGGCTGTCAAGCCTGTCAGGGACACTGGTGTGTATGGAGCAGGGGCCGATCTGACACCGGAGCCCCCGATGTTGCTCTTTTGTTGCTCTCTTCCCAGCCAGCAGCCCTTTGGTTTTGTGGAGGAGAGACCTCGCCTTGTTCCCCTCAGCAACTCCACCCCTCCCTCCCTCCCTCCCTCCCTCCCTCCCTCCCTCTCTCTCACCTCCCTCCCAACCCTCCCTCCCAACCCTCTCTCCCTCCCAGGCGTTGGGTAGAGAGGGAACAGCCAGTGCTCTCGGAACACAGTGAGAGGAGCTGCCAAGCAGGTAGCCATGGCAACAGCTTCTCTCTCACCCGCCACTTCCCTGCACGGTAAAAAGAGAGTGTAGAAAATCGCAGGGCCCCTCTCTCTCTCTCCTCTCTCTATCTCTGCCCAAATTAAACGGGTCACGCTCATTTTCTGGCACCCGTTTATATAATCATAGAGACGGATGTATGCTAAGAGAAAGACGGAGGGCGAGAGAATGGGAGAGAGAGAGAGAGAGAGAGAGAGAGAGAGAGAGAGAGAGAGAGAGAGAGAGAGAGGTGAGGTGGGGGCAGACTGGGGAGGTAGATGGGGGGGTGTTAATCAAAGGATGCAGATTGCTGCACAACAAATTATTTTCTTTTTCCCTTTTCAAACAGAGAGGACTGCAGTGGGTGGAGATGAAGAGGCTGCTTGAGAGTCGTTCTTGTGATCCTCTCTCCTTCACCGGAACCCTCCGCGGAGAAGGTGTGTGCCTGAAGGTTAAAACCCATTTCAATCGTACCGGTTCCACCAAAAGCGAGCGAAGGACCGGGAAACCGATCGATCTCTATTTCGAACGACATTTTACCGGAAATGATCGACATTCTGATTTTGGCAGCTTATGTGATTTATTTGGGATGTGAACAAAAGTTTTTTTTTATTAAAATGTTTATTCTTTTCAATTGAAGGGCTTTAACCCTTTCACTACCACACTACAGAAGGTTAACATTTTCACTACCACACAACATAAGGTTAACCCTTTCACTACCACACTAGGGTTAACCTTATGTTGTGTGGTACTGAAAGGGTTCAACTCAGATGCACACACACAGAGTAGCGCTTCTCAAAAGGTCTCTATTCCTCCACCCTCCCTCTCATTGGAAAGGGCTCCTATACACTGTCCCTGGCAGACATGGTGTTCAGCAGGGTTCCTTCACACTTCCTGCTCCATGGTGCCGTGTACTACCTCCACTCGCCTTCCTCCACTTCCTGATCTGCGGCGCTTCCTGAGCTTCTGACAGTTAAAGGGGAACTACACCCACTTTCAAACCCAATAACATAAATAGTTCTATATCGTATTAGCTTCCGCTCAGCGTCATCTGCACATATCTCACTTCGTGCATATGCACTGAATAAAAACTCACAATGTACCTTTACATATCAACATCCGTCTGACCACACCCCATCCGCTACCTTCATAAGCAGGTGTGTGGCCACACACTCGCCTCCTTCTTCACTTTCACCACAAGAGAGTGCCTGTATACCAATCACTTGACAAGGGTATTTAGCTGAAGAAAGTTGAGTTACGTGTTTACATTGTTTCTTGCTTTTTTCTTTCTCTCATACTTTTACAAAGAAAGAAGCTAAGTCATAATGTTTACCTCGGGGGGGTCGCGCTAGCAACGTTACCCTTCACTAGCGGTTCTTCATTTCCTCCTCTGCCGTGCGTCTTGGAGCGAGGTTGACGCCACTGTCGTGGAGGTCTACGTCCATCAGGGACAGGTGGTCTCCCACATCACAGGCCTCACTCCCGCCTACGTGCGAGTCACAAGGGTGGTGGGTTTGGTAGAAGGTATGAAGGAGGGGGTGCCTCGGCTTGATAGGCCGATAGGCTCTCCTTTGTCCTGAGGTGGTGTGGGAGCCTTTACGGAAGCCGGTTCCCCACGGGAAATCGGCGAGGCGGTTGGCTTACTGGAGTGACCAGTCATTCATCACTGCGACTCAATCCCTGGCTGCCACGTCTAACATCGCGCAGCTAGCGAGGTTCATGTCCGGGATAATGACGGGCGGTACGGAGCTGACCGAAGTACAACGTGATCAGCTCGCCCAGGCGGCCGGAGCCATCCTGCATCTGATCCAGCTGCAGGCCGTCGCCGCTGGGAAAGTACGCGCCCTGGCCACTCTAGCCCAGCGCCACCTTTGGCTGGAGCAGGCGCGTGTGCCGGAGAGAAAGAGGACACCACTTCTGACGGCACGCCTCTCCGATGTTGGGCTCTTCGGGTCGGCGTTGCAGCTGATGACCTCAACCTGCAGGGAAATGCAGGAGGAGCGGTCCGTGCTCCAGCCTCATTTCCCCCCGCCCGATGTCGCCGGTGGAGTCAGGCGGAAGGCTCGTCGTCGAGGATCCGCCGCCGAAGCCGCCGCCGCTACCACCGCCACCACCGCCACTGCTGGCCCTTCGGCGAAGAAGGCCAGGAGGAGAGAGGGCGCCTCGGCGACTGCAGCCGGCCCATCCACGCTCGGAGGTGACGGTAGGGATCGTCGAGACCAGCCTCCAGTCCTTTACCGTCCCTCCGGGGCTCCCCGGGGTGGCAAACCCCGAGCGGCTCGTGGCAGGCGTCGCTAGTGACTTTTCCCCCTATTGTTTTCCCCCTGTTCCCTTCCCGGCCCAACATATGATTGTCAAATAAAGCGTCCCTCCTAGGAGGGACTGTATTTTGTTACAAACGGTGTGTTTATTCACTACATATGATGGGGATACGATGTGTGAACCTTCGCTAGTGTGGGTTTGATAGGAGAGCTAGACTTATAGTCTTGTTTGGTCGCTACATTGCATGTTGCTTAAGCAAGGCCTGCAGCTTACACTCGGTCGAAAGGGTTTTTTCTTCCTCGACCTGAAGACTTAGGTTCTTCATATAAAGGTAGAGGTTAGTTGTGTGTTCTGTTGCTTAAACAGTGATATTGAGCCGCAACACTGTTGTGTTGGTCTGCAGTAATGCTTGTGTGTGTAAGGGTACCGCGGTCTTTTAGGCCGCTCTCTCTCTCTATCAAATCTTCTGTGTTCTTGCAACATAAACACGGGTGTCGTGTTCACACATACAACTTTGGCCTTGTTATAAACCCTGTTCACAGACTTGTCTGTGGCTAGCGTGCATTGAGTTAGCTTATCACTGTTCATTAGCATACTGGCTACTTAAGGTATCATATGGCTATTTGTTGTTGTCGTATTCGAGGGTTGGGCTTGCGAGGGGGTACCGGATAAACCCCTCCTTCGCTCTTCTGATTGTTTTTTATTTTTTTTACCCTCTTTTCATTCGGTCCGGCCAAGCTGTTAGGCAGCTTGGCACGGGGGGGGGGAAGGGTTTCCCTGACTCCGCACCTATCACGGGCAGTTGAGTCATGGGATTCCCCCGTCATAGAATACGTCACTGGGCACGCTTCTATTGGACGACGGCTTCCGTGAGTTTTTTACAGATCCATGTGTGGTTCTCTGTTATTGTCAAGTTGTCGGGGCAGAGCGTAGGAACTTGGTGTTCTGCTACGCTCGATGTATGTGTAACTTGAGTCTGTTGGTCACATGGCTCAATGTTACCGTGACTTTTCAATTCATGGCTCACGTGGGAAGTCTCTCTGAGGATTCCCGTCTTCTCCCTGTGGTGAGGTTGGCGGGATGTAAAAATGAAAAGATTTTTTCCCTCAGCCGCGTCACATGGGATTCATGTCAGTCTGTGTTTTTCTTTCTTTTTTAATAAAAAGAGGAAAGGACATGAAGCACGACGGCTCCTTGCCGTTCTCCCAGGCGACTTGGAGGAACAATGTCTGGTATCTTGTTAGACTATCCATTGATGTGTTTGGGTCTCAACGTACATAGTGCTGGCTCTGGGTGTTTCTGTTAAGAATCACGCATTAGGCTGGTACGCCTTGGTTGCTCGTTATTAAAACTGCGTTTTTATAGGGCAACTGGAATGGAGTTTTCTCTTCCGAGCGCCTGTTTACTAGGTCTCGACGAATTTTCGTTCATATCTGGGGGATGTTAACGGAATAGATCAAAGCATAGGTAGAGGGGTCTCACGCCCTTGGGGTGGGCCACTGAGCGCGGTACGAATGGGACCATCTGGGTGGCGCCCTCTTTAATGTTTTAGATCGACACGCGTACCTACCCCCTCTCCTGGAGTGGGGATGTCGGCGTGATTAGGGCACGGGACTGGTTCTGGTCACGCTGGTCCAGGTCACTTAACCCGTTGTCCGCCGGGGACGCAGATCTTCTGTTCTGGTACCCTGAGGGACTTGTGCTTTTTTCAGGGGGGAAAAATGCCGGGTCGGCCCGGGTGTCACAGGGTTGGGCGTTATGGAGACCCTTTGTTGGGTACATGTTGTACCCTGTGCTGTCATGAAGGGGCTGGTTCTCCATTCCTTTCGCCCCTCTCTTACGCATGGCTGAGAGGGGGCTGTTGGGGTGGTCTTATAGACCTCCTCTGGCATCCCTGTGTGCATCCCGGTCCGCCGGGCCCAGTCCGAAGTTGTGTTTCGTCGACCCGTAGGCCTGGGATAACCCCTTTTTGAAAACTGAAACACTTGTACTGCGGTATAGCCAGTGTATACCCGCAGGTGTGTTTTTTCTTGAGGGGTTATAGGAACAACCACCGCATGTGGTATCAAGAGGGTGGTTGATTCCCTGGTGTGTTGGAGCGGAGTCAACTCCCGGATTACCCGGTTGAGTGTGCCCCTGCACGTTCATGACGTCTGCCAATCGTGTCAGCCTTCTCTGCCTCTGCCCCTCTGGAGCGTCGGGGTTTTTTGGTGGAGGCTTTGTCATGGTGCTCAACAATGCCAGCATACGCCCCTTCCGCCGGGGTGCTGTTTTCAGTTAACCCCTTTGGCGCCTGTCTCGTCCGCAGTGCTCCAGTCTCGGGTCAAGTGCCTGCTGCCTGGATTGAGGGATCGACCTCTTCTGGAGGTCGTCTCTCCGGTGCGCTGCCTGCTCCCGCTGTAGTGTAGCCTCTTGAGTGCTTCGAGTTACAGCCATGCTGACTGCCTGAGTATGCCAGGGTCAGTGTGCCAGGCGGCGTGCTAGTGGGGGGAAGGGCCCGCTCTTGGATGGGCCCTGTCTGAATACGCTGGTGATGTGGGGGGCGGTGTCACTAGTGACCGCCTGGTGAGGTCTTGATGCTGTGGCGTCATTGACCTCTCCGGGCCCCCTTTTTCCGGGGGGATCCAGTCCCTTCTGGGTCTGGGTCTTCCTTCGCGCTCCGCTGCTACGGCCTTGCCACGGGGTTGAGTTTGCTCTTGACCCCCCGTAATTCTGGGGGCGGTAACGAGGTTTGTTCCTTCCGTTTGTTCCCTGTGGCATGCGGGTTGTGCGTGTGCATGTGCGTAGTCGTGGGGTCAAGCCACGGTCTGCTCACCCTGTGCGTTGAGTTGCTCGAGTTCCTCTTCGCACGATCGGATCCGTCTCCCTCCCGTCCTCCAATAGGGAGGGTATCCCTCCATTAGGGAGGGTCGGGGGGCTTGGTCCTCCCCGGTTCTGATGGTTGTAGGGGGCCTCAGTGGGGTACATTTGTCGAGCTTCAGCTCCCGCTCAGCTCCCGTTGTGCAGATGACGCTGAGCGGAAGCTAATACGATATAGAACGATAGGTTATGAATATAACCGTAGTTCTATGAGTATTAGTGACGCTCAGCGTCTAAGACGCCACTGCGGCCTTTGATCTTGCCTTGTGGTGAAAGATTGGGAAGGAGGCGAGTGTGTGGCCACACCATAGCTGTCAACATTGGCAGGAGAAAAAATGTGTACACTTTAGCCACGCCCCTTCCCCGCCCCTCGGCCCCGCCCCCTCCCCCGGCCCCGCCCCCTCCCAATGGAGCTGCCTCGTCGCTCAAAACCTGTATGTACCCAGCCATTCTCAAATCTGAAGTTTATGGGTAAACTGTAAATGTTTTTTCACAGGAAATTCACTGTATTATTTTACAGATTACTTTTGTTTTCCTACTTTAAGTGTAAATGCTATAAAAATACAGTAAATTACCTTTTATCAAAATATTAACCATTAAATAAAGGTTGTAATCTGTAAATGTATTTGATTTTACTGTAAATGTTATGATGAATTGAAAATGGGGGAAGAAGTCCTTCTCTGCTAAAAACAAGCCATTGTAATTGATTTGCTCCCACCTTGTGGTGAAAACGGAATTCCCTCATTTATACATCTATTGCACTCTTCCACAGCCAGACACTCTCACATCACATCTTAACTGTAAACAATCATTCTTCACATACCACGAGAGACAAACATATTTCTTCGTTCATATCAACAGTCACAAAACATTCATCCAAACTTTATCTGACTTGCTTTCACGCCAACCAGTGCAGCACGTCACTATTCTGCTGATGTCATTCATTCATCTAAGCCAATGGGAGGTCACATTGTTCAGTCATACCACACAGACCAATGAGAGACGTCGATATTCAACCAAACTCCCCAGTCATTCAAAACAGGAAGTAAAAAACTTTCATTCTTATCGGCAACCTTCCTCATTATAACCAGCTAGATTTTTTAAAATCTGCTTTCACAGTTACATTCACACCTCTCACCCAACCTTAGTTCATGTCATTAATCCTTACGTAAACCACTTCCCCGCACGTAAATTGAATCTAACGTCACACGTTAAGCCAAAACCGAAGATTTTCGTCCGCCATCCCGTTTTAAACAGCGTAAATACGACATTTCTCTTCGTTTTTAAAGCAATCAATTCATATTCGCCAACTCCTACACATCATAGCTAGTATCCCTCCGTTTTTAATAACAATCCGACCGTCGCAACATATTCTAAACACATAATATTCGCTTGTGTTTCGCCGATTTGTCATGCTTGCTGACTGACGTCGTGTTTTCCTCCGTGTGAGACATTGAAATCAGCTTGGCATACTTTACACTGCTCCCACCTGTCGTCACGAAGGGGAATTGCAGCCATTTTGTAAAAATTAATAAGTACAAAAACGTGCCAATTCCGTGAACCGTGAACAGGGCGCGAAGAAGGTTGAAAAACAGGAGAATCCCGGGAAAAACGGGAGGGTTGACAGCTATGGGCCACACACCTGCTTAAGGTAGCGGATGGGGTGTGGTCAGACGGATGTTGGTATGTAAAGGTACATTGTGAGTTTTTATTCAGTGCATATGCACGAAGTGAGATATGTGCAGATGACGCTGAGAGTCACTAATACTCATAGAACTACTAGTGAGAACAAACAACTCTCTCCCTAATCCAAAAACCTAGAGTGCTAAGAACTCAAATGTGATGTCATCAAGTATAAAGTTTGGAGCTGCTCCATAGACAATGAATTGGATAAGATAAGATAAGAGATTCCTTTATTGATCCCCTTGGGGGAAATGTGGGCGTCATAGCAGCATATGGGGAGGGGGGAGGGGAGGTACAGGTATGGGCAGGGTAGTATTAGTAAGACATTAATATAGGCAAATGTGATCTGAATATAAAAATATGAGAAAGAATAAACAGTGTAAACAATATAATTAACTCTGAATATAAAAATATGAGAAAAAATAAACAAAGGTGCAAATGAGGGTCTGTATGTATGCGTCTGTATCGGTTATACCATACGTTACAATAAATACAGGCAATAAATAATCTGAATATATACTGTAACTCCTTCCAAGCACTGCAGACACAAGTGGTTTCCTTTCGACGGGTTTATTAAAGGCTTGGTCCTCCAATCCACCGTGAAAACTTAAACAGAAACATAAGTCGCGTCAGGTCAACACAAACAATAATATACACGGTATGAAAACAACACGTCAGCAAAGCAAAATACAAACAAACATTTAAATACCTCGTTGGCTGCATGCTACATAAAAAGGGGTCTTATTCTTCTGTTCTTGGTAACAGTCTTGATAGTGGTACACTACACATAGTGGTACACTCTTAGAATTTAGAGAGCCTGTACAACTCGTCTCTGACCATTCCTGCCGCTTGCTCGCAGGTGTCTTAATCAGTCCCAGTCTCCGACCATCCCTGCCGCTTGCTCGCAATCAGTTCCAAAGGTAAAAACGCGACAGCAGCCTAACGGGACACCATATATTACCAGACGTCAAAATGAATATATTATAAATTGTAGCAAATTAAATAATAAAGAAAATAAGAAATGAAACATAAATACATTCTCAAATATTACACTTACAAACTGAAATATCATATAAATGATGAAACCATATAATGGCCACAGTTACACTCCCATCAAATCGCACACACGTGGGATTTCTCTGAACATAATTTTGGTTATCTTCTAAATTAAACATTTCTTGTGGTCATTCAGCCACTAGTTGTGCCCCTCCTGGGGACTTGTACAGAACTTGTAAGTCGCCCTGTATAAAAGCGTCAGCTAAATGACTAAATGTAAATATCATTATTAACATACGTTTTAGGCAAAACATTAAATTAGTCTGCTTCGAGTAGCGTTATAACCTTCTGTACAGGTATCAAGGAACACTTTTAGTTATAGGTTTACCTTTTAAGGTGGTGTCACTAACCAGCTATTTCAATTTTCTAACCCTACCATCTGACCCTGTATCTGACCCTGTGTATGGCCCTTAAACATAGACAGGTAAGTAAGAGATCATATATTTTGAGATTCTTCCTCCCTTCCACATAGATCGGATCAAAGCAGTCTATGCCAAGCAGTCTATGCCAGCGTAAGTGAAGGGTGGAGTTGCTTCCGATCTTGTGGTAAGTCACCCCCTCTTTGTCCTTCAGTACATCTTCTGTACTTTCTACACTTGACACATTCCGAGAATCTCTGTAGGCGATCCAATGATGATCTGTTTTCCTTTGCTTTAGTGTTGCACACAAAAGCCTTGTGGAGTTCAGGATCATCTTCCTTAATTTCTCCCACCTTGAGTTCTCCGACAGGTCGTTTTTTCTTCTTTTTTCTTTTTCCTTTTCTTTTCCTTTTCTTTGAATGGTAACGGTATGTCGTAGTGACCATTGTTCTTTTGCGTGATGGTCTCTCTCAAATTCGACAGGCACTTGATATGTTCTTGAGACACAGGGTCATGTTCTCCAGTTCTTTCTGAGAAGTCTGGTTCAAGAACTCTTATGTCTGAGGGAGTCATTTCTTTTACTTGGGTTCGGCTCACATAGTGTACTTCAGTTTTGAGATTAACAGAACGTTTCACACCTGCTGTTACTCGTCTCAATACTATGCGATGGCTGATTCCGATGTCTACACAGGGATTCCCATGGCCAACAATACTCCATCCAAGGTCTGTACGCTGTGCATAAGGCTGACTTTCTTCGCCAGACACAACTTCCCTTGGAAGCAGGGCTTGTGAGCAGTCGTACCCAATGAGCAGACCTACTTTACAGTCCTGCATAGGTACAATCTTTCCTTGGAGGTGCTCTAGATGGGACCACGCTTTTGCAGTTCCATCTGTTGGTATGTGTGTTCTGTTGGCTGGAATGAAATCCCGAGTATAGACTGGTGGTAACAATATCTTCTTACCAGAGTAAAAGCCACGGATTTGTAAGTTGTCTATTCTTTCAGAGCTTACTACTGTGGTTCTTGAGGTCATAGTAGAGAGCTTGACTTTGACCTTGACTTTGGTTGCTTCCAACGCTTCTGCTACTTCCCTTATAACAAAGGTTGTGTCGCTTTGAGAATCCAACAGAGCGTAAACAAGGACTTCTTGTGTTGGTTGATCTGTGGATGAAAGCCAGACAGGAATTATTGCAGTTGTTTGTGTGTTAGCTTCATGAAGTATTACTCTATGTGAAGTAGAGTTTGTGGTTGTTTCTTTGCATTGTGTCGATTGAGGTCTTTCTTTGTACCATTGTTGACTTGTACTTGGCTTTTCTTCATTTAGCTTTAGCTTGGCTTGTGGTGGTCTTTGTCCTTCTTTGGCTCGCTCCTCATGCAGACATGTAGGATGTTGCTTGTGGCACACGTCGCACACATTCCTACTGTTGCAGCTCTTTGAGTAGTGACCAGACTTGAGACAACCAAAGCATAGCTTTTCAGCTTGAACAAATTTGATTCTGTCTGTAACAGGTATCTCCATGAACTTCCTGCATTTATGCAAAGTATGCCCGTACTTCTCACAGAAAATGCATGTTATGATGACAGTCTTTTCATTGGAACATGTGGTCAGTGCCTTTGCTTCAAAGCTTTGATATCTTGGGCTTTTTGGTTTTTCAGTCTCACCTTGTTTCAGTGACTGTAGTGATGTAACAGGGTTGCAGGCAATTTTCGCTTCTCTTGTCAGAAACTTTACAAATTGGCTGAAGGAGGGGAATTGGTTACGCTCTTCTTCTTCTTGGATAACCATCCTGTTCCATCTCGCTGTTAGCCAATCAGGCAACTTTAAAAGAATTTTCCTGTTTTCATTACAGTCATTTAAAATGTCCAATGCCTTGATGTTGACCATGGCAGCCTCGCAACTCCTGAGAAAGTCTGCAAACTCTCTGAGCTCAAAGCTGTCCTTAGATCCCATCTTGGGCCATGCTTGGAGCTTGTCTCTGTATGCTTTTGCTATTGTAAATGGATTTCCATATCTCTCCTCCAAAATCTTCCATGCTGCAACATAGGCAGATTTGGTTCCGAGTAAGAAATAGCCATCAAGTGCTTTCTTAGCTTGTCCACTTACATACCTACGGAGGTAGTATATCTTCTCCTTGTCTTCAATGCTCTTCTGATCAATCAGTATATCAAAGGAAAGTTTCCAGTCATTGTATTTCAATGGGTCCCCACTGAATAATGAAGGTTCAGGAATTGGAATTCTGTTGACACTCAAAGCACCTGCCAGCATCTTAACAAGCTCTGCTGTACTGTCATTTGAGGAGGTGGTCACAACTTGTGGTACGGGAGACGTATACAGGGACAGAGGACTTGTGGGAGCAGGCACTTTGTTGTCTGCTACCCTCTCATGTTCTAGTACGTCTTTCCGCTCTTCTTCTGTGGCCTCCACTTGATCGTACACAAGAATTCTTGCTCGTGCTGCATTAAGACCTTTCACTGCCTCCAAATGCTGTATCTTTCTCCGCTTTTCCTCCAGAGTCCTTTGTATAGCTCCATGTTCTTCTTCCAGTTGAGCTTTAATTTTAGCTTCCTCTTCCTCTCTCTTTATTCTTCGTTCAACCTCTTCTGTTTCTCGTTCTAAACGACGTTTAACCTCTTCTGCTTCTCGTTCTAAATGACACTTTATGCCTGCTGCCTCTTGCTCAGCTATCTTCTTTTTAGCTTCTGCTTCTAGGCACTGCATTTCCAATTGTTCTTTTTCTTGTTCTTTTAACACTTCCAGAACAGCTTGGCTTGCAGCAGCATCAGCGACAGCATCTCGTCGCTTTACAGAAGAACTGCTTGAATGCACTGAGGTGCCTTTCCTGGAAGAAGTGGCAGAACCAGATTTATAGGTGCTTTTCCTGGAAGAAGTGGCAGAACCAGATTTATAGGTGCTTGAGTCAAAGAGAGAGCCCGCTTCTGGCCACTCTTTCTCTCCTTCTTCTAACACACTTCCCCCCAGTCTAAATGTGGCTCTGGACACAATTATCTCAGAAATCCCTGCACACAGATCCACTCTTAGACGTGTGTCCTGGTCTGGAGTTGAGATGTCACGTAGTTCATCATAAATATGCTGCACATCATTAGAAAGACCTGTGACATCTGTAATGATATCAGTAAGTAGCTCATTAGACAAATGTTCTGTTGATTGTGATAACGGACCTTTAGAAGATTTAACTTGTTTCCTCCATTTATTGTAAATGTAATTAAATCTTTGTTCCAGCGCTTTGATCTTATCCTCCTGCATTGCTTTACCCTTCTCTGTTAGAGTTCTGGTTCTTTGAGATCGTTTTGGTTCCTCTTGCTGGGGGGCTTCAGCACCTTCTTCCTGACTTTCTTCAGGTCGGTCTTGGGAATTTGCACTATCCCTAACACTGTCCCCTACTTCAATTGCAGGCCTAATTGGCTCTGTCATTGTAAATCACTACTTTAAATTGACCAAAATTTGTAAAGAAAAAATAGTAAATACACCTTTAAACCTTTAACATGTGTTGTACTCAAATTTGAATTAAATGCAGTACTATCCGAACAAATCAAATTGCTTAATTCAATTGGCTTTCACAATAACCTCTACATATATATATTAAGCACTTCAGAACGCTTAGGAACATGAATACTAAATTCCAATAATAGCCTTCACCTATAAATTATACGTGCTTTTTATAGATTATAATTTCCAAAACACACTTTAAATTAGAAATGGGTGTTCAATCAGAAAATATTTATACTTTAACGTTGACACCTTAATGTGTACAAATGGTTAGCTTCAGTTAAATTATATAGGCAAATAAGTGTTATGGTTTGACACCGACCCCAAACGCTAACGACACAAGAGAGTTGGATTCAGAGTTGCCAAATACGAGGGCTTGTTTATTTGATAATAGGAATAAGTGAAACAGGGGAAGCAGGTCAACAAGAACAGGTACAATGAACAAGGGGCAAAGTTCTGCTGCTCTGCAGCTTCTCCCGGAAGGGTAGTCTTGGGAAGCAGGAGCAGACCTCTGTACCGCTCTGCAGACTCTCACGGCGGACCTCTCAGATGTTGTGCAAGACCGAGAGAGGGAGAGAGGGAACGGGTCAGTGACAGAGCAGACTTGAAACGAGCTGGAGGACAGGGTGTTATATTCTTCGTGTTAAACAACACAGTGATGTGCAATCTTCCAAAAACAGCCCAAGTGAAATATCTTCATGTAAACACACAGTGAGCAAAAATCCAACACCGTCCAAATGTGAAATACTATCTTCGTGTAAACACACAGTGAGAAAAAATCCAAACACAGTCCAAATGTGAAACAATATCTTCGTGTAAATACACAGTGAGCAAAAATCCAACACAGTCCAAATGTGAAATAATATCTTCGTGTAAATACACAGTGGGAGGTGGAAGATCCCGAAATATTATTCCATAAAGGAAAGGGCAAAAACGATAAAGGCTGGGTGAGTGACTGTCTGACAAAAAGGTGGTAGACTTCAGTGTAAAGGTTTACACACGAAAATAGGAAATAGGTCAAGACAGTCAATCTAGAAAAACTCACCCAGACGAGCTGCGTAAAGGAACAGGAACAAACAGTGGAGGCGAGCGCGCGCCACGGAGCAGGTATCCAAGCGAAGGCTTCTAGGAATTTCCTGGAGAATAGCACAGTGAAACAGAAGCAACGGGGAAAAACATCCAGCGACAAATCAAGATGAACCAACAACTTAGGGTGGGGAAAACGGGGTATAAATAATGAGGGATCGATTGATTGAAAGGCAGTGACAGCTGGGGAATGTGATTGAAAAGCGTGGGGAAGTGGGGGAACCAATCAGCGACGTCTCAGATGACGTCAGCGGGGAGAAACGTGTGAACGAGGGAATTGAAATACTTGACAGAAAAAATGAATGAAAACAAAGCGAGGGTGGTTAAAGGAACAGAACGAGTGAGAAGGCAAGGACAGAAACCTCACAGTACCCCCCCCTCAACGGGAGCCGCCCGGCGACCAGGCCGACCCGGCTCGTCAGGATGGGCCCGATGGAAGTCGGTGATCAAGCCGGGATCCACGATGAGCTGCCGGGAGACCCAGCTACGCTCCTCAGGGCCGTAACCCTCCCAGTCCACCAGGTATTGGAATCCCCGGCCCCGCCGACGAACGCCCATCAACCGGCGGACCTGCCACTGGGGGTGACCATCCACTAGCACAGGAGGCGGTGGATCAGGAGCCGGAGGCATAAGGGGACTGAGGGAGACGGGCTTAACCCGGGAGACATGGAACACGGGGTGGATGTGCATGGATGCAGGAAGCTTCAGGCGCAGGGCCGCCGGACTGAGTACCTTCAGGACCTCGAAAGGACCGACGAAGCGAGGGTTGAGCTTCTTGGCCGAGGACCGTAGCGGGAGGTCCTTCGCGGAGAGCCACACCCTCTGCCCAGGGCGGTAAGTCGGCGCGGGAACCCGGCGCCGGTCGGCACCACGACAGGCGCGCTCAGATGTCCGGAGCAGCGCGGTCCTGGTGATCTCCCAAACGCGACGGCAGCGGTCGAGGTGGACCTGCACGGAGGGAACTGCCACTTCCGTCTCCAGTGCGGGAAAAAGAGGGGGCTGGTAGCCCAGGGAGGCCTCAAAAGGGGAGAGGCCGGTGGCGGAACTGACCATTGAGTTGATCGAGTATTCAACCCAGGGAAGGAAACGACTCCAGGATGCCGGCCTCTCGGCTGCCACACACCGAAGAGCAGACTCCACGCTCTGGTTCATCCTCTCCGTCTGCCCGTTTGTCTGGGGATGGTAGCCAGAGGAGAGACTGACCGTTGCCCCCAATCCCTTGCAGAAAGCCCGCCATACCTGGGAGGTGAACTGGGGCCCCCGGTCAGAGACGATGTCCTGGGGAAAGCCGTGAAGGCGGAACACGTGGTGCGTCAGGAGGTCCGCCGTCTCGGCTGCTGAGGGAAGCTTGGAGAGGGCCACGAGGTGGACCCCCTTGCTGAATCGATCCACCACGGTCAGAAGGCAGGTGTTCCCCTGGGAGGAGGGTAGACCAGTGACGAAGTCGAGCGCCACATGTGACCACGGACGGCTTGGAACGGGAAGTGGCTGCAAGAGCCCGGAGGGTGCCTGGTGAGAGGCCTTGCTGCGGGCACAGACCGCGCAGGCCAAAACGAACTCCTTGACGTCGTTCCGCATGGTGGGCCACCAGAAACGACGAGCCAGGAAGGAGAACGTGCGATGGACGCCTGGGTGGCAGGCGAACCGGCTGGTATGGCCCCACAGCAGTACCTGGGACCGGACAGAGTCAGGGACGAAGAGACGGCTCCTAGGGACGTTGCTTGGGGCACGTTGGAAGCGTAGGGCACGCCTCACCACACCCTCGATGCCCAAGGTGATGGCTCCAACCACTCGGGCCTCCGGGATGATGGGAGATGGGTCCTCAGAGGGTGGAGCCCCCTTGGAGTGCATCCGGGACAGGGAGTCGGCCTTCGTGTTGCGGGAACCGGGGCGGAAGGTCAGCGAGAAGTCGAACCGACTGAGGAAACTGGCCCATCTCGCCTGCCGACCGTTGAGGCGCCTGGAAGCGCGGATGAACGTTAGGTTCTTGTGGTCCGTCCAGATGGTAAAGGGCTCCTCGGCACCCTCTAGCCAATGACGCCACTCCTCCAGAGCAGCCACGACCGCCAGTAGCTCCCGATTGCCGGTGTCGTAGTTCCTCTCGGCGGGGAGGAAGCGACGCGAGTAGAAGGCGCAAGGATGTACCTTCTGGTCGGAAGGAGAACGCTGAGAAAGGACAGCGCCCAGGCCAGAATCCGAAGCGTCCACCTCCACGATGAACTGTCTCTTGGGGTCAGGGTGGAGCAGGATAGGAGCGGAAGTGAACCTTCTCTTGAGGGAGCGGAACGCAGCGCGTGCCGCTGGGGACCAGTCGAACGGCAGAGCGGGGGAGGTCAGCTTGGTAAGAGGCTCCGCCACTTGGCTGTAGTTCCGGATGAACCTTCGGTAGAAGTTTGCGAACCCGAGGAAACTCTGTAGCTCCTTCCGGGTGGTGGGTTCCGGCCAATCCTCCACAGCCTGGATCTTGCGAGGATCCGCTCGGGTCAAGCCCTTCTCCACGATGAAGCCCAGGTAGTCGACGGAGTTGGAGTGGAAACGGCACTTCTCCGCCTTGACGAAGAGCCGATTGTGGAGGAGGCGCTCCAGCACCCGGCGGACATGCAGGATGTGTTCCTCGAGGGTCCTGGAAAAGATAAGAATGTCGTCCAGGTACACCACCACGAACACCTCCAGCATGTCACGGAGGACATCGTTCATGAGTGCCTGGAATACCGCCGGGGCGTTGGTGAGACCGAACGGCATCACAAGGTACTCATAGTGGCCCCTGGGGGTCTTGAAGGCGGTCTTCCATTCATCGCCCTCACGGATACGGACAAGATGATAGGCACTTCGGAGATCCAGCTTGGTGAAGAACGAGGCCTGGGTCAGTGGCTCGAAGGTGGAGCTCATGAGAGGTAGGGGGTATTTGTTCTTGATGGTGATCTCGTTGAGCTGACGATAGTCGATGCAGGGTCGCAGGTCCCCATCCTCCTTTCCAACAAAGAAGAACCCGGCCGCCACCGGGGAGGAGGAAGGCCGAATGAGTCCTGCTTCCAATGACTCAGAGATGTAGAGATCCATCGCCTTCTTCTCCGGGGCAGTCAGACTGTAGAGGCGGCTGCCGGGAAGGGGAGCCCCTTGGCGGAGGTTGATGGCGCAGTCATAGGGGCGGTGAGGTGGAAGGGACTGAGCCCTGGTCTTACTGAATACCTCCATGAGGTCGTGGTACTCGGGAGGAACGGACGAGGGATCCGGGGGCAACTCACCAGCCGGTCTCCGGGGCGGGGGACAAGACGCCGCCTGTAGACAGCGGGCGTGACAGGAGGAGCTCCAGCCCCTGATGGTACCGGAGGCCCAGGCGATGTGGGGCTCGTGCAGCGCGAGCCAGGGCCTACCCAGGACCACCGGGACAAGGGGGGATTGGGTAATGAGGAACTGGATCCTCTCTACGTGGTTCCCAGCAATGGTCAGCAAGACTGGGCCGGTCCGTTGAGAGATGTCGGCCAGGCGGTGTTGGTCCAACGAAAAGATCTCCAAGGGCCTCACAAGGGCCTCAAGAGGTATGTTGGCTTGGGTGGCAAACTCGAAGTCGAGGAAGTTCTCGTCTGCCCCAGAGTCGATGAGGGCCTCCACCGTGGCACGTTGGTCCCCCCAGGCCAGGGTGACGCTCAACAGATGGTCAGGTGGTGCGCGGCGCTGGGAATGGGAAAAACGGCTCACCAGGATCTCCCGGGGTCTTGGTGAGCCCGATCTTTTGGCCGGATAGGGCAGTCGGCGATACGGTGTCCCGCACCTCCGCAGTAGAGGCAGAGACCGGACCTGAGCCTTGCCTGACGCTCCGCCTGGCTCAGATGAGAGCGTCCCAGCTGCATGGGTTCCTCCTCGCGCACCGGACGGGGAAGCCTGTTACCATCAGTAGTGTTGGGGACGGGGCGTCCAGGAGTCCGGGGTGTTTCAGGAGGTGACAGTCGGGTCCTCTCGCGCCTTCTCTCCAGGAGGCGTCCGTCAATACGGATGACAAGGCTAAAAAGCTCCTCGAGGGAGTCGGGCACCTCCCTGGTAGCGAGCTGGTCCCGGACTGCGTCACTGAGCCCCCTTATGAAGGTTAGGCGAAGAGCAGGTTCGTTCCATCCACTCTCCACCGCCGCCAGTCGAAACTCCATGACATAGTCCGTCACCCTGCTGCTCCCTTGTCGGAAGGTCCCCAACCGGGCTCCAGGGTCCAGACCTCGGGCTGGATGGTGGAACACTCTGCGGAGCTCCGCCACGAAGTCTGGGTAGGAGAACAAAAAATCTGCTTCCATTGCCCAGGAGGAAGTGACCCACTGGGCAGCATGGCCTGAAAGTAGGTTGGTTATATAAGCCACTCGGGACCCCTGAGCAGAAAAACAGCTTGGTTGATGACGGAAAACCAACTCACATTGCATGATGAATGTGGCACATTCCTCGGGATTACCGTCGAACAGCCGTGGGACGGAGAGAAGGGGTTCCCGAGGTGCGAGATCTGCTGGGGCTGCGGGGAATGTTCCTGAAGGGTGTGAGAGATGAAAAGTATTAACGGCGTCGCCCAGCGAGTTAAGCTGGGCGAGAATCTCGGACTGTTGTCCCGCCATAGCGGCCATTGAACCCTGCATAGGCAGGACCTGGTCCCTGAGGTTCTGAACCGCAGCCGCAGCCCGCTCAAGTTGGAGACCGTGATCCCTGGTCAACTCGACTTGAATTGCAAGTGCGGTTCTGACCCCCTCTGTGTCGGCTGGGGTCGTCATGGTTGGTTCGTAATGTTATGGTTTGACACCGACCCCAAATGCTAACGACACAAGAGAGTTGGATTCAGAGTTGCCAAATACGAGGGCTTGTTTATTTGATAATAGGAATAAGTGAAACAGGGGAAGCAGGTCAACAAGAACAGGTACAATGAACAAGGGGCAAAGTTCTGCTGCTCTGCAGCTTCTCCCGGAAGGGTAGTCTTGGGAAGCAGGAGCAGACCTCTGTACCGCTCTGCAGACTCTCACGGCGGACCTCTCAGATGTTGTGCAAGACCGAGAGAGGGAGAGAGGGAACGGGTCAGTGACAGAGCAGACTTGAAACGAGCTGGAGGACAGGGTGTTATATTCTTCGTGTTAAACAACACAGTGATGTGCAATCTTCCAAAAACAGCCCAAGTGAAATATCTTCATGTAAACACACAGTGAGCAAAAATCCAACACCGTCCAAATGTGAAATACTATCTTCGTGTAAACACACAGTGAGAAAAAATCCAAACACAGTCCAAATGTGAAACAATATCTTCGTGTAAATACACAGTGAGCAAAAATCCAACACAGTCCAAATGTGAAATAATATCTTCGTGTAAATACACAGTGGGAGGTGGAAGATCCCGAAATATTATTCCATAAAGGAAAGGGCAAAAACGATAAAGGCTGGGTGAGTGACTGTCTGACAAAAAGGTGGTAGACTTCAGTGTAAAGGTTTACACACGAAAATAGGAAATAGGTCAAGACAGTCAATCTAGAAAAACTCACCCAGACGAGCTGCGTAAAGGAACAGGAACAAACAGTGGAGGCGAGCGCGCGCCACGGAGCAGGTATCCAAGCGAAGGCTTCTAGGAATTTCCTGGAGAATAGCACAGTGAAACAGAAGCAACGGGGAAAAACATCCAGCGACAAATCAAGACGAACCAACAACTTAGGGTGGGGAAAACGGGGTATAAATAATGAGGGATCGATTGATTGAAAGGCAGTGACAGCTGGGGAATGTGATTGAAAAGCGTGGGGAAGTGGGGGAACCAATCAGCGACGTCTCAGATGACGTCAGCGGGGAGAAACGTGTGAACGAGGGAATTGAAATACTTGACAGAAAAAATGAATGAAAACAAAGCGAGGGTGGTTAAAGGAACAGAACGAGTGAGAAGGCAAGGACAGAAACCTCACAATAAGTCAAAACGTTTTTAGCACGCACACCACAGTAATTAGAATTCACAGTCAAATATATTATAGAAATGTTTACAAAGCACTCTTCTTGACCTGACCACTCTTAACTTATAATGTCCAAGTCCTTTATGGCTTTATCTTGAAACGCTGCTCATTATACGGTGTGCATCTTCTTACTTCTTTGTGTTTATGCGTGTAGTGCGTATTGTTTGTGACTCATCTGTCCTTTGATGTCGGCACGCAGGCAGCGCAGCAAACAATTGTCGGGGAAGGTCCGCTGGACGCCGGCCTTAAACTTGGACTTGCTTCATCGCCCACTTGCATCGATGAACAGTCGAGTTTTCACTGTAACTCTTTCCAAGCACTGCAGACACAAGTGGTTTCCTTTCGACGGGTTTATTAAAGGCTTGGTCCTCCAATCCACCGTGAAAACTTAAACAGAAACATAAGTCGCGTCAGGTCAACACAAACAATAATATACACGGTATGAAAACAACACGTCAGCAAAGCAAAATACAAACAAACATTTAAATACCTCGTTGGCTGCATGCTACATAAAAAGGGGTCTTATTCTTCTGTTCTTGGTAACAGTCTTGATAGTGGTACACTACACATAGTGGTACACTCTTAGAATTTAGAGAGCCTGTACAACTCGTCTCTGACCATTCCTGCCGCTTGCTCGCAGGTGTCTTAATCAGTCCCAGTCTCCGACCATCCCTGCCGCTTGCTCGCAGGTGTCTTAATCAGTTCCAAAGGTAAAAACGCGACAGCAGCCTAACGGGACACCATATATGACCAGACGTCAAAATGAATATATTATAAATTGTAGCAAATTAAATAATAAAGAAAATAAGAAATGAAACATAAATATATTCTCAAATATTACACTTACAAACTGAAATATCATATAAATGATGAAACCATATAATGGCCACAGTTACATATACTGTGAGTAGAGTAAAAGTAAACCGTATACACAAGGTGCAGTATACACAAGGTACCCTAACTGGCACGATATACATCATACGTTGTAGTCTGTGCAGGTTTTGGTGGGTAAGAGTCAGACACACTTAAGTGGTCAGACATTCCTAATAGTTCTCGAGTTCTGCTGCCATTAGTTCTCCAGCTGCTGGCAGCGGTGGTAAGATGGTAAAGGTGACACTGAAGGTTCTGTGTCTAAACATCTTCTGTTGTTTCAGAAGTGACAAGTAAACACTACCACGGAATGAAGCTCATTTGAGTATAAAAACTCAAAGAAAGATTCCGTGGGTCCACAAAATCAGTCTCCCCGCTTTAGATTCATACTTGATGACATCACAGGTTTGAATCGTATTGCTCTGGTTTCTGGCTTTGTGAGAGAGAGTAGCTCATGTTCACAAATATTGATTGAACCTTCCATATTGAAATAACATATTTGAATCCCTAATTCGGGTGATGTTACCCTTGAATGTATCTTTAATGAACGAGAAATAATAATACGATGGAAAACACTGAAAACTGTTTTCTTTTCATGAGCGTCCCGGCTGCCACGAGCCTCCTCTGGCTTAATGGCACGCCTGGCTTTTGAAAATAATTCAAGGTTGCTTTCTACTTGATTTACTCTGGGCAAGTCATCCCTCATCAGGGCCCGGGTTTTGACATTAGGCCAAAGTAAATCAGTTTCACTTCTGAGCGATACGTTGAGGCTGCACCAGCAGCAGCAACAGAGAGGAGGAGAACAACTGGAGACCACAGCCGTGGGATGACATCATGACCAAACCATGTCTATTTTTACACCGCATCAAGTTTTTCTTACTTTCAGGAATTTTACAAAACAGGGTACAACCCGAGAGATTGAGGACAGTGTGGGGGGAAACAGGATTACTGTAAACTGAGGCGAGAAAACAGAAATGGTCCCAGAGTGTTTGGAAATAGAATTCTACAGCAGCTTAATGGGAGGCTTATAACGGCCACTGTTTTTGGTCTAAGACGTGGTTTAACTGCAACCTATATATTTTTTTTGTATCTACTTTTTTCTCCCCCTTTTTCTGTATTTTTCTCCCATTCCCAATTTTAGTCGTTATGCTAATTCCCTTCCCTCCTTTCCTGGTCGTTGCGTGCATTTTCCCCCCCACTTGCCGGTCTAGGGAGGGTTGAAGACTATCACACATGTCTCCTCCGATACATGCAGAGTCAGCCAGCCGCTTCTTTTCACCTGACAGCGAAGACTCTCATTGGGTGAGTGTAATGCGTGGGAGGATCACACTACCTCACCCAGATCCCTTCCTCGCTGAGCAGGCGCCCCGACCGACTTGTAGGAGTCGCTGTTTACAACGACCAGGACCCACCCCACCGGCTTCCCACCCGCTGACACTGCCAATTGTGTCAGTATGGACGACCGACCAAGCCGGAGGTACCACGGCAGCTGGATTCGATCCCACTTGTATTGTGTAAATCAGTCATTAACAGCAAGACTCCATATTCTGTGTTTGAGCAACTTGTTTACAGAAGCTCTATACAAGACCATAATACAAGAGGGGCCAGAAATGGTCAGTTTGTACTCCCTCGTCCTAGAACCAATGCTTTAAAGCGGTCTTTTATTTATAGGTGCATAACACTCTGGAACAACCTACCTAGTTATCTCTACACTTTTAGTAAATCGATTTTTAAAAAGAAACTCAAATCTCAATTACAGCTGTTGCCTTAATGTGTATTGCATTTGTGTATGGGTTTTTCATTTTGTATCTTTAAAAATTGATATTTATTGTATGTTTTTAGTTAATTGTTTTGTTTTTTATTTCTATCTATAGCATCTGTGAAAGTAGCTTATTTGCTATATACTAAATTCTTGTTTTTATCTTTTGTATTGATCTATGCATTAACTGTTTTATGCATTGTGTTGTGTGGACCCCAGGAAGACTAGCTGGGAGCCATGGCACCAGCTAATCGGGATCCTTAATAAAAACAAAAAAACAAAACCCTCTGCAATCTATATCTGAAATTGAAAAAAGAAAAAGAAAACTACTAACCTTCGTACTGCACTTTGCTACTAAGGAATCGACTGTGTCTATACAGGATTACTACCTACTATGATCATATGTCTATACTGCTATGCACTCAAGACTGTAGCAGTCAAGTTCGACACTGTTTCATGAGCAATCTTACTGACCCTTAGCTGCCAGAGTTGTACCCTTCCTGCTGATTTGTTGTACACAACTTGCAAGTCTCTTTGGATAAAAGCGTTCGGCTAAATTACAAAATTACTGAATGTAAATGTAAGTGTTTTGTTTTTTTCCATGCTACAATACACTTACACGTGCATCTTTAAGATTATCTGATTGAATAAACAAAATGAACAAAGATACGATTTTGGATTGATTTATTGATCTAAATATTCTTATAATCACTCAATGCATTAACATTTTGCACCTTCTACTTTTTAACCCTGTGCGCAAAGATATTACTCCAGATCCAGCCCGATATTACTTAAAATATGTAAATAAAGCCGTGTCAAAATGTGTCAACCACAGGAAAAAGGTACATAATGTACGTTATTGTCAGAATGCAGGTAGGTGAATTCCAATGGTTGAAGGCAATCACAGAGACAGAGAGTGTTTACTCTTGAACAGGTTCGACTTTAATAGTAAGAACACAGAGTAAATTCTAAGAGAGAACAAGTGCTAAAAGCACAAGTGTAAGATAAGGTAAATGGGAGCTTATTGGAGGTCCACAGTAGAACCGTCCGCGTTATCCCCGAACGCAATTAGTGAAGACCTGACAATGGACAAGCAGAAGAGAGGTATGTTAAATAGAGACCAAATACCAACATTCCACACACACCCCTGTGACAGCCAATCAGGAACCACCCCTAAGTGACAGCACTAATTGACAGGGAAATGACAGGTGACAAGCCCAGTGACAAATGCCAGGAATGTGGGTGGTCACCGACCGAGGTCGGTGTCCAGAACGTAACAGTACCCTCCCCCGACGAACGGCACCAGACGTTCACCTAGGAGCCTCGGGATTCAGCCGCCGGAAATCAACGATCAGGCTGGGATCTAAAATATCCCTTTGAGGCACCCAAGAACGCTCTTCTATCCCGTACCCCTCCCAATCCACCAAGAACTGAAACCCCCTACCCCTCCGCCTACAACCCAGTATCCTCCGCACTGTGTAAATGGGTTGACCGCCAATAAACCGGGGCGGAGGAACCACAGGCAGTGGCGGGGCCAAGGGCGATGAGAGGAATGGCTTCAACAGGGACACATGAAACGTCGGATGAACCCTCATAGAGCTCGGAAGTCGTAACTTGTAAGCCACTGGATTAACCCGATGAATCACTTTAAATGGTCCTATAAAGCGAGGAGCCAGCTTCTTGGATTCCACCCGGAGAGGGAGATCCCGGGTGGAAAGCCAAACCCGCTGCCCTGGACGGTAAACTGGAGCCGGACGACGCTTACGGTTAGCCTGCCGTTGGGTACTAACCGAAACCTTCTGTAGCGCCTTCCGAACCTGTTTCCACGTCCTGCGACAGCGAGCCACATGTGCCTGGGCCGAGGGCACCTCCGCCTCCTGCTCCTGCTCGGGAAACAGAGGAGGTTGAAAACCATACTGGCACTGAAAGGGAGACATACCGGTAGAAGAGGAGAGAAGGGTATTATGCGCGTACTCAGCCCAAGCCAACCTCCTACTCCACGTTGCCGGACCACCGGCAACGTAACACCTCAAGACCCCCTCCAAATCCTGGTTGACCCTCTCCGTCTGTCCATTCGACTGTGGATGGAACCCAGACGACAGACTGACAGAGGCGCCGAGGCCGGCGGCAAACGCCTTCCAGAACCTGGAGGCGAACTGAGGACCCCGGTCCGACACGATATCTACTGGCAGCCCGTGGACCCGAAAGACATGCTGTATAATTAAATCAGCAGTCTTCCGGGCCGAAGGAAGCTTGGGGAGAGGGACAAAGTGAGCCGCCTTAGAGAACCGATCCACCACCACCAAAATGGTGGTGAACCCGTCCGAAAGGGGAAGACCAGAAATAAAGTCCAGAGATATGTGTGACCAGGGTCGTTTAGGAATAGGAAGTGGTCGGAGGAGACCCGCCGGTGCCCGTCGAGAGGTCTTACTACGTGCGCACACCGGACAGGCCGCCACAAAGGAACGCGTATCCCCCTCCACTGTCGGCCACCAGAACCTCCTACGGATAAATTCCAGGGTCCTGGTTGCCCCTGGGTGGCTGGTGAGGGATGACGCATGTGCCCACTGTAGCAAGCGTGAGCGCGCCACCTTGGGAACATACGACCGTCCCGGAGGACCCCCACCAGGATCGGGCTCCCGCGTTAGCGCCGACCTTACCACCTTCTCTATGCCCCAAGACACGGGTGCCAAAATCAAGGCCGGTGGAATAATGGGATGGGGCTGCTCCTCCCGCCCAGGAAGATCAAACTGGCGCGACAACGCGTCAGGTTTGATATTCTTGGAGCCGGGTCTATAGGAGATGGTATATCGAAATCGTGTGAAGAACAACGTCCACCTGGCCTGGCGAGCGTTAAGGCGTTTAGCCCCTTGGATGTAAGCCAAGTTCTTATGGTCAGTCCAAATAATGAAAGGATGTGCCGCCCCCTCCAACCAATGTCTCCACTCCTCCAGTGCCAATTTGATCGCCAATAACTCCCGATTACCCACGTCGTAATTACGCTCGGCTGGTGACAGACGGCGAGAAAAAAAAAGCACACAGGTGCACTTTCCCATCCTTTAAGCATCTCTGAGAGAGCACCCCCCCCACCGCGACGTCAGAGGCATCCACCTCCACAATGAACGGAACCTCCGCGTCATGGCGGATCAATACAGGAGCGGATGTAAAACGACGTTTAAGATCGCAGAAGGCCGACTCAGCCCTAGGCGACCATTCAAAGCCAGGGAGAGAGGCCTTAGTGAGAGCTGTTAAGGGATTGGCTAAGGCGCAAAAATTGCGAATAAAGCGCCTGTAAAAATTTGCAAAGCCCAAAAACCGTTGTAACCCCTTGAGCGACGAAGGCCGTGGCCAGTCCAAAACTGCACTCACCTTGGCTGGATCCATGCGCAGATCGCCCTTCGTCAACACAAAGCCCAGGAAGGACACGGTGTCCGTGTGAAACACACACTTCTCAGCCTTAACGAATAGTTGATGCTTGAGGAGACGGTCTAGCACCTCCCGAACGTGCATTTGGTGTTGCACCATATCGCGAGAAAAAATCAGGATATCATCTAAGTAGACAAACACCGACACCCCAATCAAGTCTCGCAGCACGTCGTTAACCAGGGCTTGGAAGACTGCCGGAGCATTAGCCAAACCAAAGGGCATGACCAAATACTCATAGTGCCCATTGGGTGTGTTAAATGCAGTCTTCCACTCGTCTCCCTCTCTAATCCTGACCAGGTTGTATGCATTACGTAAGTCAAGTTTAGAAAAGACCTGTGCCCCCTGTAAGCACTCAAAGGCCGTGTCCATGAGGGGTAAAGGATATCGGTTCTTGATGGAAACGTCATTCAATCCCCTATAATCAATGCATGGGCGCTGATCCCCATCCTTTTTATCAACAAAAAAGAAGCCAGCGCCGGCAGGGGAAGTGGAAGGGCGTATGTGCCCCGCAAGCAATGCCTCCTCTATGTAGGTGTTCATGGCCAAGGTTTCGGGGCGTGAGAGAGAGAACATTCGCCCGCGAGGCGGGGAGGTACCGGGTAGAAGATTAATGGGACAGTCGTATGATCTATGAGGCGGAAGTGCTTTAGCACGCGTCTTGCTAAAAACGTCCGCCAGGTCCCAATAGATCTCAGGCACCCCTATTAAATCGGGATTAGAGGGTAGATCAGAATCTGCCACGCTCCCCACCATCCTGGAGAAAGAGGGAGGAGACAAAAGAGAAGAGGGGGGGGGAGACAAGGGTTTGGGCAAACTCCCGCTGACGATCGACTTGACGTCGGCCGCCGTTGAGAGTTCGCCCGTGCTCCAATTAATGACACGAACACATGACGACAACCAGGGATGACCCAACACCATGACAGAATAGGGGGAAAAGATGACAAAAAAAATAACCCATTCCCACTCCCCACCCTCCACCCGGATGTGTAAGGGAACTGTGCGCTGGGTGACGCTCCCACTGCCCAGGGGCCGACCGTCCAGGGCATAGACTGGTAAGGGAACCCCTAAGTCCTCCACTGGGGTTCCCCACTCCTTCACCAATCCCACGTGAATAAAATTGCCCGCCGCCCCTGAGTCAATGAGAGCCACCTCAAAAAATGTGCGAGAATCCGTGGTCTTGGCAGGAATGAGCCCACCTGCTGGCGCCCTCTCGAGGCCCGACGGCGCACCTTCCATCCCCGATTGGCGCCGAGCCGATACAGCCTGGACCCAACAGCTGCCGAAGCGGTGACCGGTGCGGCCGCACCGGAAGCAGCGTCGCTCTTTGATGAAGCGCTGCCTCTCGTCGTCCGAGAGCGACAGCGCTCCAAGCTGCATGGATTCATCACCCAGTGGCCCACTCGTGTAATGCATGGAATTATCAACACCAGGAGAAGAAGGAAAACATACCTGGGGCTGGGTGTTGTTGACATGCTCCTTCTCCCTCTCCCGGTGCCGATTATCCATCTTGATGGTGGTGTTGATCAGCACTTCCAGCTGCTCGGGGATCTCACGCGCGGAGAGAGCATCTCGCATCCGCGCTGAGAGTCCCCTGACGAACAGAACCACGCAGACGTTCTCCGCCCAAGCTGTCTCCCGAGCCAAGATCCTAAATTTGATAGCATAAGCTGCGACAGTGCGGAGGCCCTGCCGGCAGTCGAGAAGACGACCACCAGCCTCGAAGATCGAGAGTACCCGGGAAGTATCGAATACTCTTCTCAATTCCCGGGTAAAGGCGTCCAGACTGTCGCAGATTATCGCCCCTGCCTCTAATTCCGCCGTAGCCCAGGAGAGAGCTTCGCCGGTGAGCAGTGTGATAATATACGCTACCTGCGCTGTCTCCGATGGAAATGATCGTGGTTGCAAGCCCAGTGACAAATGCCAGGAATGTGGGTGGTCACCGACCGAGGTCGGTGTCCAGAACGTAACACGTTATGGTATAGCCATAAGTAATATATTTACGTATTGTAAAAAAGAAAATGCGATCAGGAGTGAAACTAACAATGCTTGGGATGGGGGGCACCACTTGACTAAGCCAGCCACCCTGATACAGACACAGTAATACTATGATTGTGAGGTTTGGTTCGTTCCCCGCCACGCGCTCTCCTGAGGTACGGTGCTGATTGGTGCATTCCCCGCCACACGCTTTTTGTGCGATTGCCACTTTCATCACGCAGCTGTCATAGTTTGTGATTAGCGCCCCAGAGGGCTTTATATACCTGGACCTTCCTTCTATCGTTGTCGGGTCGTTCTGGAATACAACTGCATTTGCCTGCTTTTTCCCTGTTGCTGTTCCTGGTCTACTTTCTCTCCAGGACCTTTCTGTGGAGAACCGCTGTTGAGAACCTTGTTCCTTGTTTGGAGCTGCGCCTCGTTTTACCCACTTTATGCGTTGCGCTTGGGTGAGTGGAACCAAACCCCTCTGGATTATTCTGATTGTGTGTTTTAGAAGAGACACTGAAGATTTCGTTTTGTTTGCACTGACTCAGCTAAGTTGTGTGTTGTGGGGAACACTGAAGACTGTCACTGTCAATTGGTTCTGGACACAGCTAAGGGAGGAGGGAACCACACTGCCTCTGTGTTTCATTGGACTGTTTCTGATACCTCTCTCTCTCTCCGTTTTCCACCTTGAGTTAAGACTGGGAGTATCTGCAGAGCCGCTACAACGTCACATGCAGCAGATGACTCTGCCGAAGGCAGTCTCCCTGTTTGTTTGATAATAGTACTTTACCCTTTTTTTGACTCTGTAAATAAATACGCCCTAGTATTTGGCTAACTCTGAACTACCTGTCTGTGCCGTTGCGTTTGAGGTCGGTTACAAACCATAACAATGATGATGGTTTGTTTTAACATTAAGATAGAAAGATAGCGTCTTAAGTAAGATTGGGCTGCTCAAGACTACAGAGACACACTTTTCTGATAGCCTCGCCCCAACCATAACCCTAACCACACTGTTACCTTAAACTAACCACCTTAAACTAACCTTAACCCTAACCCTAACCACACTGTTACCTTAAACTAACCTTAACCCTAACCTTAACTATACACTGTTACCTTAAACTAACCTTAACCCTAACCTTAACCACTGTTACCTTAAACCAGTGGTTCTAAAACATTTTCTGTCAGGCGCCTCTTTGGCGGACCAAATATTTTTGGGTCCCCCCTCGCCCCAACAAAATAGTCATGAAATGGACCAAGTTCAAATGTATTGAAATAACATCAATATCGTGAGCTTTCAAATTGTGCAACCACTTAACAATAACATTCTACAGTACATCAGTAACAATAACCAAAAACTGAGGGAAAAAAGGAGAAATTGTACAATCCCTTTGCTAGAACAATAACATACATTACAATACAGTTCAATAGACTCTCAGACTGTGTGGTTTAAAAAAAAGAAATTGAAATCTCGCCAAGAGCAACATAAGCTTTATTGTGTTTTCTTGACTTGAAAAAATTATATATATATATATACAGCACATGTAAATCAATAACTTCCTTTTGAATAAAATAGGCTCAGGAATCAGGATTGTTAAAGATAATTAGCCTAATCCATGTAAAAAAGAGTAGCCTATAGTAAATGTACACACACATATGCAATACTCATTCTCACACACACACACACACACACACACACACACACACACACACACACACACACACACACACACACACACACACACACACACACACACACACACACACACACACACACACACACACACACACACACACACACACACACACACACACACACACACACACACACACACACACACACACACACACACACACACACACACACACACACACACACACACACACACAGAGGGAGAATAGCTTGCAGCTGGAGTTGACGTAAAAAAAATTAAGTTATCAAATGTGAGTGAAACGCGCACTGTCGAGTCCTGGCTTTAGGCAGAATCACGAACAATGGTTAAGTTATTTATATTTCGAACGTGATTCATTCATTCATTGGGCACTAGTTAGATGACATGTTATGAATGTCTGCTATTTTCACGGCAAAGACGGCACATAAGTAACGATACGATGCGTCGGTCATGAATATGCAAATAGACTAAATGTCATGGTCCACGTCAGGGGCGGAGCTAGGGGTGGCTACCTGGGCTCAAGCCCCGGATGTATTCTGAAAAGCCCCGAATCTATTTAAAAAAAAATAAAAAAACAATAAAAAAAAAATTAAAAAAATGATTTTTTTTTTTTACAATTCATCATTGTTACATGAAAATATGTTTGCACCAGATTTAGCAGAAGCTAATTTCCATCTGTGGTCTATCCAGCTGCTAACTGTATTTGAGTGAGTTAAGTCTTGGTGTTATGGTAGACTCAGACCTAAGCTTTAAATCACAATCAACAAGTTGACAAAAACGTAATTCTTCCACCTTAGAAACATAGCTAAAGTACGGCCATTTATAAATCAAAAGGACGCTGAAAACCAGATCCATGCCTTTATCTCAAGCCAACTCGACTACTGTAATGCACTCCTTACCGGCCTCCCGATTAAATACGATGATAACTATTTTATTGCAATGCACTATTGCATTATTTTTTCTATTTTATTAACTATTTTATTGCACTGCACTATTTTACTTTGTATCAGTGAATCATAGACGCCTGGCCATAAGAGCATTCGGAGCATCTCTGCTCTCCCACTATTGAACTTGGGGGAGCAAAGGTATAATCTTGCTCCACCACTTTTTGATTATATGGAAAATATGATATATCCCCCCCCAATATATAAATCTAACCATAACTACGTTATGGTTAACTGAGTTTTATAGTGAAAAGAGCAGCTTTATTGGTCAAGATTGAAGGCTCTATATTGCAGGAAATTGCACGTACAGGTTCATTAAATTCAAAAAAAATCTGTCGTGGAGGGGGTCGTGACTGAGCCCCTCCAAACCACCCATTGCCTGCAAAAAAAAAAAAAAAAAAAAAACATTTTCAAAAAAAAAAAAAAAAAAGAAAAAAAAAAAAAAAGAAAAAAAAGGGGGGCCCATCTGGGCTAAGCCCCGGATCTCCTACAATCCTAAATCCGCCCCTGTGTCTCACCGTTGCACCCTAGCCACGAGAAATACACCAACGTCAAAAAATAGTTCAGCGCGTTGGTTTCCCAGTCGCTCACGCTCCCCCCCTTTCATGCCTCTGCGCCCCACACACTTTGATAAACACTGCCTTAAAACCCTAACCCTAACCTTCTATCATCATGTATTGCTGTGTTTATAACAGGGTGGGTGGCTTGGTATAGAGTGCACTCACCCCCCATCACAAGCATTGTTAGTTTCACTGCCGACTGTGCTTTCTTTTTGGACCTTTGCTGATACGAAACATAATAATATATGTACATACATACAGTACAACGTACATGATGTGCCTTTTTTCCTGTGGTCGATTAAGTGTTTTATTTATGTTTCCCAACGAGGGCGCGTTGCTGTGTCTGCCGCCCGCGATGCTCATCGTGACCCTGACCGCTTCTGACTCACTGTGCAGTCATGTCCCCCCTGTGTGTGGTGTAGAGAGGTGGAGTCTCCCAGGTGTGTCCGCTCCTGTGTGTGGTGTAGAGAGGTGGAGTCTCCCAGGTGTGTCCGCTCCTGTGTGTGGTGTAGAGAGGTGGAGTCTCCCAGGTGTGTCCGCTCCTGTGTGTGGTGTAGAGAGGTGGAGTCTCCCAGGTG
The DNA here is from genome assembly GCF_963971535.1 of Notolepis coatsorum. Classification (NCBI taxonomy): domain Eukaryota; kingdom Metazoa; phylum Chordata; class Actinopteri; order Aulopiformes; family Paralepididae; genus Notolepis; species Notolepis coatsorum. Next base: position 184,745,037 of record NC_140167.1, read on the forward strand.
TGTCCGCTCCTGTGTGTGGTGTAGAGAGGTGGAGTCTCCCAGGTGTGTCCGCTCCTGTGTGTGGTGTAGAGAGGTGGAGTCTCCCAGGTGTGTCCGCTCCTGTGTGTGGTGTAGAGAGGTGGAGTCTCCCAGGTGTGTCCGCTCCTGTGTGTGGTGTAGAGAGGTGGAGTCTCCCAGGTGTGTCCGCTCCTGTGTGTGGTGTAGAGAGGTGGAGTCTCCCAGGTGTGTCCCCCCTGTGTGTGGTGTAGAGAGGTGGAGTCTCCCAGGTGTGTCCGCTCCTGTGTGTGGTGTAGAGAGGTGGAGTCTCCCAGGTGTGTCCGCTCCTGTGTGTGGTGTAGAGAGGTGGAGTCTCCCAGGTGTGTCCGCTCCTGTGTGTGGTGTAGAGAGGTGGAGTCTCCCAGGTGTGTCCGCTCCTGTGTGTGGTGTAGAGAGGTGGAGTCTCCCAGGTGTGTGTGGTGTAGAGAGGTGTGTCCCCCTGTGTGTGTGTGGTGTAGAGAGGTGTGTCCCCCTGTGTGTGTGTGGTGTAGAGAGGTGTGTCCCCCTGTGTGTGTGTGGTGTAGAGAGGTGTGTCCTCCCTGTGTGTGTGTGGTGTAGAGAGGTGTGTCCCCCTGTGTGTGTGTGGTGTAGAGAGGTGTGTCCCCCTGTGTGTGTGTGGTGTAGAGAGGTGTGTCCCCCTGTGTGTGTGTGGTGTAGAGAGGTGTGTCCCCCTGTGTGTGTGTGGTGTAGAGAGGTGTGTCTGCCCCCCTGTGTGTGTGTGGTGTAGAGAGGTGTGTCCTCCCTGTGTGTGTGTGGTGTAGAGAGGTGTGTCTGCCCCCCTGTGTGTGTGTGGTGTAGAGAGGTGTGTCCTCCCTGTGTGTGTGGTGTAGAGAGGTGTGTCTGCCCCCTGTGTGTGTGTGGTGTAGAGAGGTGTGTCCCCCTGTGTGTGTGTGGTGTAGAGAGGTGTGTCCCCCTGTGTGTGTGTGGTGTAGAGAGGTGTGTCCCCCTGTGTGTGTGTGGTGTAGAGAGGTGTGTCTGCCCCCCTGTGTGTGTGTGGTGTAGAGAGGTGTGTCCCCCTGTGTGTGTGTGGTGTAGAGAGGTGTGTCCCCCTGTGTGTGTGGTGTAGAGAGGTGTGTCCCCCTGTGTGTGTGTGTGTGGTGTAGAGAGGTGTGTCTGCCCCCTGTGTGTGTGTGGTGTAGAGAGGTGTGTCCCCCTGTGTGTGTGGTGTAGAGAGGTGTGTCCCCCTGTGTGTGTGTGGTGTAGAGAGGTGTGTCCCCCTGTGTGTGTGTGGTGTAGAGAGGTGTGTCCCCCTGTGTGTGTGTGGTGTAGAGAGGTGTGTCTGCCCCCCTGTGTGTGTGTGGTGTAGAGAGGTGTGTCCCCCTGTGTGTGTGTGGTGTAGAGAGGTGTGTCCCCCTGTGTGTGTGTGGTGTAGAGAGGTGTGTCCTCCCTGTGTGTGTGTGGTGTAGAGAGGTGTGTCTGCCCCCCTGTGTGTGTGTGGTGTAGAGAGGTGTGTCCTCCCTGTGTGTGTGGTGTAGAGAGGTGTGTCTGCCCCCTGTGTGTGTGGTGTAGAGAGGTGTGTCCTCCCTGTGTGTGTGGTGTAGAGAGGTGTGTCTGCCCCCTGTGTGTGTGTGGTGTAGAGAGGTGTGTCTCCCTGTGTGTGTGTGGTGTAGAGAGGTGTGTCTGCCCTGTGTGTGTGTGGTGTAGAGAGGTGTGTCCCCCTCTGTGTGTGTGTGGTGTAGAGAGGTGTGTCTGCCCCCCTGTGTGTGTGTGGTGTAGAGAGGTGTGTCTGCCCTGTGTGTGTGTGTGGTGTAGAGAGGTGTGTCCCCCTCTGTGTGTGTGTGGTGTAGAGAGGTGTGTCTGCCCCCCTGTGTGTGTGGTGTAGAGAGGTGTGTCCCCCTGTGTGTGTGTGGTGTAGAGAGGTGTGTCCCCCTGTGTGTGTGTGGTGTAGAGAGGTGTGTCCCCCTGTGTGTGTGTGGTGTAGAGAGGTGTGTCCCCCTGTGTGTGTGGTGTAGAGAGGTGTGTCCCCCTGTGTGTGTGGTGTAGAGAGGTGTGTCCCCCTGTGTGTGTGTGTGGTGTAGAGAGGTGTGTCTGCCCCCTGTGTGTGTGTGGTGTAGAGAGGTGTGTCCCCCTGTGTGTGTGTGGTGTAGAGAGGTGTGTCCCCCTCTGTGTGTGTGTGTGGTGTAGAGAGGTGTGTCCCCCTGTGTGTGTGGTGTAGAGAGGTGTGTCCCCCTCTGTGTGTGTGTGGTGTAGAGAGGTGTGTCCCCCTCTGTGTGTGTGTGGTGTAGAGAGGTGTGTCTGCCCCCTGTGTGTGTGGTGTAGAGAGGTGTGTCTGCCCCCTGTGTGTGTGTGTAGAGAGGTGTGTCTGCCCCCTGTGTGTGTGGTGTAGAGAGGTGTGTCCTCCCTGTGTGTGTGGTGTAGAGAGGTGTGTCTGCCCCCTGTGTGTGTGGTGTAGAGAGGTGTGTCCCCCTGTGTGTGTGGTGTAGAGAGGTGTGTCCCCCTCTGTGTGTGTGTGGTGTAGAGAGGTGTGTCCCCCTGTGTGTGTGTGGTGTAGAGAGGTGTGTCCCCCTGTGTGTGTGGTGTAGAGAGGTGTGTCCCCCTCTGTGTGTGTGTGGTGTAGAGAGGTGTGTCTGCCCCCTGTGTGTGTGTGGTGTAGAGAGGTGTGTCCCCCTGTGTGTGTGTGTGGTGTAGAGAGGTGTGTCCCCCTGTGTGTGTGTGTGGTGTAGAGAGGTGTGTCTGCCCCCTGTGTGTGTGTGGTGTAGAGAGGTGTGTCCCCTGTGTGTGTGGTGTAGAGAGGTGTGTCTGCCCTGTGTGTGTGTGGTGTAGAGAGGTGTGTCCCCCTCTGTGTGTGTGTGGTGTAGAGAGGTGTGTCTGCCCCCTGTGTGTGTGTGGTGTAGAGAGGTGTGTCCCCCTGTGTGTGTGGTGTAGAGAGGTGTGTCTGCCCTGTGTGTGTGTGGTGTAGAGAGGTGTGTCCCCCCCCCTGTGTGTGTGTGGTGTAGAGAGGTGTGTCTGCCCCCTGTGTGTGTGTGGTGTAGAGAGGTGTGTCCCCCTGTGTGTGTGTGGTGTAGAGAGGTGTGTCTGCCCGTGTCTCGGAGCAGGAGAGCCATATCTCCGGGATGAACTCTAAACTGAAAGATCATCGCCCAGGATGTTCGCCTTTTTACCTCTCTAGCACACAAAATAAAGAGTGTGTACGCACTCATGCATGTTGCTGTGTGTGTGTGTGTGTGTGTGTGTGTGTGTGTGTGTGTGTGTGTGTGTGTGTGTGTGTGTGTGTGTGTGTGTGTGTGTGTGTGTGAGTGTGTGGGTGCTCGGTTGACTTCCTCACATTGACACCAGATGGCCCTTCCCATCATGGCCGACGGAGGAATTCAACTGGCAGGGCCTCTTCCCGTTCATGGTCAGTGTGTGTGCATGTGTGTGTGTGTGTGTGTGTGTGTGTGTGTGTGTGTGTGTGTGTGTGTGTGTGTGTGTGTGTGTGTGTGTGTGTGTGTGTGTGTGTGTGTGTGTGTGTGTGTGTGTGTGTGTGTGTGTGTGTGTGTGTGTGTGTGTGTGCATGTGTGTGTGCCTCCCTCTGCCCCTCGTCTCCCACACTGACCTATTTGTATTCTGGGCAGAGCAGATGAGACTGCAGGCCCGCTGCCCCGCTGCCCTCTAGCCCCGTCCCTCCGGGAGGGCATCTGTGGGGCTGTGCGGGACAGATAGGGCAGGGCCCGTCATGGCAACACTTTAAAGACCACCTCACAACTCCAC